>NW_027643486.1:0-51690 GCF_032717465.1 Coenobita brevimanus
ATAAATAAATGAGGGAAACCTGTCATAGAGGTATCCAGGAAAAATGGCCTTGGGTTCATTCTTCCTTGCATGAAAAAAAAAAAATACACAGAAATAATACAGACTCCTTCAATACTTCGTCTTAATTTAGTCCTTAATCTTAAAACTATGAGACCAAAGGAGAATTAAAGACCTCAGTTTTTGACGGTCACTAATGTAAGACTAGCAGGGATCAGATTTATTAGCCTGCATGCCACATTTTGAGTTCCTAATTAAGATATCATACAGGTAAAATCAACACATCAATCTATCTATCTATCTATATACCCAGGCTGCTTCCCCCAAGGAAAGGGAGGTAGCCGAGACAGGACGACACACTCCCCATTTACTCATCCATCAGTACAGGTGCATAATATCAGTGATGGTTTTATGTGAAAATTCTTTACTTATTCAACATCATGACACCTTCTTCTTCTTCTTCTTCTTATTATTATTATTATTATTATTTAACTGGTACAACCTGATCATTATAATTGGCTCAGGTGTGAATTATGCAGGTAACTGGGTTGTCAACAGTCTCCTCTACTCCTGCCAGCGTCTAGAGATTTCTCCTGAGATGGATGAAGCTCTACTGAAGGGAAGAGGCAGTGTGTGTGTGTGTGTGTGTGTGTGTGTGTGTGTGTGTGTGTGTGTATGTGGAGGTGTGGCTGTGTATGAAGGTGTGCCTGTGTATGGAGGTGTGGCTGTGTGTGTCTGTAGGATATTACACAAACCATCTCCATAACGTGGTGTCTAAATATGTATATCAACATTTCGTAAAGCCTCTTATTTCCTAAGTACAGAATCACCCACTGTCTATCAATAAAGATAATATATACTTACATATATTCACACCATATTAATTCTACCAATGACATACACACACTCTGACACATAAACATAACCAATACTTTACAATATTTCCACTTTCACAAACATCACACTCCCTACACACCCATCCCATTCCCAGATGTACTTTGCCAGCATGTGGTAGTTAATTCTGCCTTTCACTCTCCCTCATATTTCTCCACTTTCATATGCATCATCCCTCCTACTGACATCCATCTCCCACTGGCACCTCGTCAGCATGGGAGTTAATTCTGGCTATTACTCTCCCTCCGACTGTAAGGTCCGACCCTACACTGAACGTAGCATAGATTAATAAAGATATATATTCAGGCAAAAACTCCAGGATTATGTTAAGCTGAGAGAAGACCTTACAGAGCAACAGAAAAGAAAAATCAATTGACTCATTACTATGGATGTTTTTATATCTTGGTGCTCTTTCTTATATCTAAAACTAATCTCTGGAGGGGTGACCACAAACAAACTGCCTCCATGTTGCCCTGTCATGCATCATCAGGCTGCCTCTCCTTCAACTCACACCAGCATCGTTCATATACCTCTCCACCGCATCCCTTCATCTCATTATTCTCGGTCTCCCACTACTCGTCTCTCCACCTAACTCACATACACTCTCTTATACTCCTTTCACTCTAACTTGTCCTAATATTACTGTCTCTGTCTTCAGTTCTGAGCTGTAGCAATACGAATACCAGAATATGACGCGTAAAATGAATAAATAAATAACAAGCATCATGGTAAGAACGTACGTAGAACCGTAGTACTGTATTATATTTTCCTGCCACTGAGCTACATGAAATAAGCTACAAAGGGACGAAAACCTGGGCCAAGTTAAGGTGGAAGAACTATAGGTAATCTCTCAGTCTTCATTCCACATGGCCAAACCATCTCAAGGTACCTCTCCCAACACCCTCCAGCGCATCCACATCAACACCACAGCGCATCTTTACTTTTTCATATTAATACAGACGATTTGGCGCAGCAGAGAGAACTCGTAGCTATCAAAGAACGAATGAACAGTATCCTCGCTTACCCTTCTGTACCTCAAGAAGACGGGGAAGCTGTTTACACACTATAATTCTATCACCGAGTTAATATACACACAGCACCTGCGTCCTCCCCTTTCTCGGTTAGAGGGTGACTGATGGGATTCGGAGCTTCAAGGGTTCACAGAGTTCCAGTTTACTTCAGACCTTTTTGCTATTGACAAAGCCATAGACTATGCTCTCAATTCTAGGCATGACTCATTTGTCATATTTTCAGATTCAAAATCAGCCCTTCAGGCAATTGCATCTTGCACTACGGACTCTCACGAGATCCATGGCCGCATCGTTAATAAGTTGCATTCATGCAACAAGTCATTCACGCTGATCTGGGTGCCTGGTCATTGTCGTGTCTACGGCAATGAGCAGGCTGACTTACTTGCAAAGTCGGCTGTAGAGCACGAGGAGACTTGGGACGTTCCTCGTGATCTACGGTCGAGTCTATCTCTCGGAAAGAAATCAATAAATCTTCTGTGGCCAGGTCAGTGGACCAGACTAAATATTCCAACCTGTAAGCCGTACCTGGGCGACTGGGACACCGCCAACCGCCCCAGTCGCCTGGAAGAAAAAGTGTTGGCACGGTTACGGCTTAATGCCACCGTTTTAACACATATGAAACCTTATATAGAAAGACGCTTCCCACCGCACTGTGACATCTGTGATGCGGTGTTATCTATCACTCATATCATCCTGCGCTGTCGGCGATTTATTCGTGAACGTGCTTCACTTATAAATTACTGCGGCGCAGCAGACGTCCCCTTCACCCTTTCCACCATCCTGGGTGATGGAGACATTGTTATGACTGATAAATTGATGGCTTTCTTGAGAGAGACCGGACTGATCAGAGTGATGTGACTTTTTTACTGTGTGGTTATGGTTTTTATCAACGGTAAATATGTATATATTGTAATATTAATTAGGGTTGACAGTTGACATATTTTAAATAGTTCCTCCTCCCACTAATCTATTTCTAATATAGATGTCCACTACATTAAGCCAAGTTCCTCGCCTGACAGTCACCAGCTGATGAGTGCAAGTGTGCAATATAGGAAGGTATTGGGCACTTGCAGTCGATGGTGGTCTGCTGGGCGAGGTTCTTCACTTTTTGTATGAATTATGTAAATACATTATACTATCTTGCCTAAGTTATTCTAATTAGGGACGACAGCTGACGTATATGAAAATGTTCCTGACTCGTCTGGTTCCCTTTCATATATTGATGTCCCCTATATTAGGTTGTGCCTCGACTGACAGTCACCAGGTGATGAGTGCAGGTATGTCATGTAGAAAGGCATTACATATCTGCAGTCGATGGTGTTCTCTTGGTCGAGGCTTTTTTACCATTAGTGTAGGTCTAGTTATTTGTCTCTTAGGATTTAGTATAGGTTAGAGATTTGTCTGTTAGGTGGTTAGTTTTAGGGTATTTAGATTAGGTATTTTTGATTATAAGTAATATAAGGTTAAAAATATAAAAAAAAACTAAATAAAAATAATAAAAGTAAAACTACAAAAAAAAAAATTATTACATATATATGTACGTGTGCATGAAAGTGTGTATGTTCATATGCATGGATGTGTGTATGTATGTATGTATGTATATATATATGTTCGTATATATATGTGTATATATGTCAATATATATACATATATATATTTTGCCTTAATGACCAGGGGCTCCGGCCCCAATGGTCGATAGGCAAAAAAAAAAAAAAAAAAAAAAACATAGCTTCATCGGGCTTTCTCGGTTGACTGTAATAACATCCACTAGTAGCAGAAGCAACGATTTTTTTTTTTTCTGGCCGCTATTCTGATTACATATTTTGTTATCAGCCATACTCGTAGCAGATCACGTTTGTGCGTATCTGAGGATTAATAAAGCTTTAGTTTCACTCTGTATATGAGAAAAAAAGGCAGAGAAAATATCAACAGTACCCCCAACAGTCCAATACCACAGCCTTCTCCCATTCGCCTCTGTCTACGTAGACTTTTATCACAAACACTATAGACACGCCTTCACGTGGTGGCACTGATGAGAGAGACAGACAGACAGATAGACAGACAGAGAGAGAGAGAGAGAGAGAGAGAGAGAGAGAGAGAGGGACTGACAGATAGACAGACAGACAGAGACAGGAAGACAGACAGAATGAAAGAGAGACAGACAGACAGACAGACAGAAAGAAAGAGACAGACTGAGAGACAGGCAGACAGACAGACAGAAACAGACAGGCAGACAGACAGATGGACAGAAAGAGACAGAGAGAGAGAGACAGACAAATAGAGTGGCTGGGGACGAGAGGCCAGAGAGACGGGCTGGGGACGAGCCTGACGTATCATATTCTCTCGTCTGGCGCGTCCCCAGCCACTCCCTCCACTCCCTTTTCTCTCTCTCTCTCTCTCTCTCTCTCTCTGTCTGGATGGGTGACTTAATACACACACACACACACACACACACACACACACACACAGTCAACGGCCTCTCTCTCTCTCTTTCTCTGGTTGGGTGACTTCAAAAACGCACACACACACACACACACACACACACACATACACACAAGTATTCTAAGGTAGGACTTGATGGTGGAGAAGGGAGTGTGTGTGTGTGTGTGTGTGTGTGTGTGTGTGTGTGTGTAACACACTGTAACCAAGGCAAGACTATGAATATTGTCCACTATACTCTTTTTACTCTAACTTGGCCTAAAACTCCCCTATTTCCGTCCTGAATGCTGAGTTGTAGCAATAGATGAACACTGGAAGATGATGCTGGTCACGAAGATGTGCTGAGACAAGGTTGTAGAGCCATAGCATTGTACTTTCTGCCACTGAACTACGTGAAATCAGCTGCAAAAGGACGAAAATCTGGGCCAAGTGAAAGTGAAAGAATATATCTCCCGCAGTTTATATATAATGTTTTTTTACGAACATTTATATCAACAGTTACCTTTTTTTCCCTTCATAATATGTAAGAACGACGTCGAACCAAGTTTTTGAAAAGATCCAGGAATGTAAGAGTTCTCTGTGGTAAGAAATTAAGGAGAAAAGTGTCGTGGGTGTTGGCGGAGCATTGCGGTGAGATGTGCAGGCACACGCATGACTGTACACACACACACACACACACACACACACACACACACACACACACACACACACACATTACTCTCTAATGTAACTTGCTGGTGGGAAAATGTGTGTATGTAACTGGTGGTGTGAGAGGTTGCCATGGTAACACACAGGCACCTCCCACTAGTCAACCAAAGACTTCATTAGCGATATATTTTTGGACAAGGCTGATTAACATCCTTTTGTACATTTTGTATGCAGATTATGGTAAAGCTTGAAGTATTTATACAGCACAGTAGGAGAGCAAGGTGTAATAAGCAAAATAAATAGCTAAGGAAGAGGTGCTAGGGAGTTGTAGAATGAGTTTATAGCTGTAATTTTTACCAGAGCGTTCCATTAATACATCCATAAATATTCCGGATCAAGGACTTTTATCACTGGAATGAATCTTTGTCTCAAAATACGTTATATGGGACACTATTCACCAGCCTCATGTTATCAATGGTGAAGGATGCTCATGCACAATATAATTATTTCAGAATAACTTAGTGTCACGTGGAAGGCTTATATATTCCCGATTCATAATCTAAACACAGTCTACCCCGTAACCGTTCTCTTATATCCCGTTCTCCCTTATCTCGCTTGTGCACTAGATGGCGTGAAGGTAATGGCCTCGCAGTTTTAACGTTGAGTCGTTACTCCGTATCTTTTCTCCTCCGTGGAGTCGAGTACTTCATACTGATATTCATGCTTTCGTGAAGCTGTGGTGCTTCATTCAGAGTCGAGGTGAAATAAACCTGCATGAAATTAGTTAGTTTACCAGGAGCAATGGGACGTGAATAACCTTGCACGGCGCTAGACCAGAGTCCAAACGTGAGGGAGTAAGTTGGAGAAATTAGTGACTGATGTTAGAGGACATCGACAGTGGATCCAGCCGTTGAACTAAAGCTTGATGTATCTAGTGGGAAGGTGGTAGTCGGATATTAACCATTTATGGAGGTATGTTCTATATTTACTACTTGTACAGCTTTATTTTGGACTTAAATTTGATAGTGATAGTTATAAGAATAGGTGATAGGAGTGATTCGAGTGACACTGGTGGTTGA
The DNA here is from genome assembly GCF_032717465.1 of Coenobita brevimanus. Classification (NCBI taxonomy): domain Eukaryota; kingdom Metazoa; phylum Arthropoda; class Malacostraca; order Decapoda; family Coenobitidae; genus Coenobita; species Coenobita brevimanus. The sequence goes on from NW_027643486.1 coordinate 6,089, forward strand.
ATATTTGTAAATCTGCATTTAATTCATGTGTACTGCTGAAATGTTTATGTATATATTAATCATTGTTACGACAGCCACATATAGAGGGAGGTGGTTTTTGTTTTGGGGGTTGTTCGTAGGAAAGTGCTGGGCTGTAGCAATAACGACGAGTGGGGTAGGTCATCCAGGGAGTGGGTACGGTTTGGTGGGAATTGGCTAGTAGTGATGAGAGGCGCGGTGCAGCATAGCCCCTTCCCTTGTCCCCTGTATTTCTCCATATCGTGGAGCAGTGGCTTTAAACTGCAAGCTTAAGGACTGACAACGGGGTTAGTTAGATTTATAGGTACTTTTACATTAAGGTATTGACGAAAATAAAGGATTCGTGAGGGAAACTTTCGGTTCTATTGAAAAGTGACCTGTGTTCGTCACTTGCCTCAATTTTTGATTTTATTAGTTAGGTTATGTATTTACCGTCATGTTTTCCTTAGCTACCATCTGATAGCTTGTTCAGTTCAAGTTGTACTCCTGTTGGTCTGTTTGACAATGAACATTAGTGTGTGTGTGTTTTTTAAGTAATGATCTTCAATTTCTGATCTCCCAACATTCTTTTTTTTTCCATATTCTCTCCTACACCCTGACCCTCTGACCCCCATATCGACATTTTGTCCACCATATTGGGTCGGTGGCTGGCACAATGTTGACTCTTCACTACACTTAATTACTGCCTCCATTGTTTTGGTAGCTGCAGTATTAGTCTGCCCTTTTTCCCATCAGTCAGCTCGGACTGAATAGGGTTTTGGTCAATTAAATCTTTTATGGTTCGTTCAAGCGTCGCTCTGGAAGGGTTAAAAAAGTTTAACTCCTCTTGACGAGAATAAATCGTTAACAAGTATTGGTTTAAACCCGCAGTTTCTAGCTGAGCAGACTACAACTGGAGCCAAGCAACCGCCCCTGCAGGGTAGTTTGTCTTGACTAAGTCATGGTATTAAATTCCTAAAAACTTTCGTATTATTTGTAGAACTAAGTTAATTCTTACGTACCTCGTGAAACAAGTGGTTTCTTCATTGAGTATATATTTCGTCCACTGTTTGCAAAATTTAATTTTTATCATTGCTTCGTCTGGGATCGAATAGAAAGTTTTCCCCAGTTATTTTCGTATTTTATTCAACTCTTAAGAGGAATGAGTATGGCTGAGAGGAATGAGTGGCTGAATGTTTGAAGCATATTACACATTACATTTTACCAAAGTGTATTAATAATGCTTTAAACTCCACATGTGCCTTGGTTGCTCAGTCGAGTTCAGAAGACTGGTGAGTGGACGATGTCACTGCCAAACCAACGTGACTTGGATGGGTGAGAGGTCTCTGTAAAAGCAGTAGCCGGCACACAGCACTCGCGGACACACATCCCCACCTCATCTCTCTCTCGCCCCTCTCATACCGTCTACTTCAAGAATTCCAGACTATCGATGTTAAATATCTCGGCAAGTGGCCTACCGCAGCCGCAGTCAGCAGCAGTTTGTGGGAGCAGAGAAGGCTGAGGAAGGCGGCTGTAGTGTAGTGAAATTTTACTAACATATTGCCACAAAACTTTGTGAAAACATTGTCATATGGACATGGAAAAAAAAGTGAATAAAGTATGGTGGGATATAAAGTGGAAGATATAAGAAATAGCTACGGACATAGGAAATAAAAGTAATCAAAGTTAACCGGAGAAAGTAAAGTATGGCCAGGAAACATTTGGAAGAAATTGAGACTATGGACTTTGAAATAATGGAATGTAAATGAAAATACCTGTCGAGTATACAAGTTGTCATTCACTGTACACTTTACACTGTCACTGTTATTGAAGTTTTACGTGTAGTGGGTGTGAATGTATTGTATTAACTTAGTAAACCAATATTGTTCTTTCACTTTCTTTAACCTATGGAGACTTACCACAACTGTCACTTATAAAAGGGGGGCCTGATTTGAGGAATATTGTATGTCTGGCGTGTAAAGTAATTCGTGTCCGACATGACTTTCCCATGCTGCGAAGTGATTCTCCTGCAGCAGACGACGCCCCGCGATAGGAAGGCGTGCGGAAGAGTATCGGTTTATTACATGGATAAATGCCATATTCAGAATGACACTTTTAACATGGGCACCATAGTCTGCTGCACATCGCCCCGTTATGTGGATGTATGGTTACCACTCAGCGTTGCACAAAGGGTTAAAGGGAACCATTAAGCTTGTTAAGCGATGTACTGTACTCACCTGAAGTAGAAAGAATGATAGACAGAAAGGATGAATGATACAGGAAGAGGAGGGTTGACAGAAAATATAATTAGGCAGCACTACAGGAGTGGATGTTGGTTGCCACACTATCAGCACATTAGAGTATAATAAAACTGGTGTCACTGTTAATATGTATAATTTCAACTCTATAACCTTTTCCCGGAGAGGGTATATAAGTCGAGGGAGAGATGGAGGAAGAGGGAGAGAAATGGAGGGATGGGGAGATGGAGGAGAGGAGGGAGGGGGGGTAAAGGACAAGCAGAGACTGAGGAGAGAATATTTTACATAACAATGGGCAATAGCAAGAGATGCCTTATAACTATTAAACTCTGCCACTCGCACAAACGTTAGGTGATACTGGATATTAGTCTTGGACATATTTAGCTATATTATTTCTCCATCCCTAAGCAGCTTTTCTTCTTCAGACAACCTAAGAGCACAATGTAACATCTGGCGTATTTGTGAGGGAAGATGAGAGAGACTGGCTGTTGTGGTCTACACGTAGTCAGGAAAGCTACAACGTAGGACAGATTTAGCAGTTTATTTCATCCTTATGCAAGATTTTTCGTGCTAGTCAACCTCAGGGCACGAGTAACAACTGGCGTGTCTGTGTGAGGGAAGATGAGAGAGTTGACAGTTGTGGTTTACACGCGAAGCCAAGCATGTGCTCCTGTCGGCTAGCGTCTGTGATTCTTGTTAACATTTACAGAGTCCATGTTATGGATCGCCTTCTTGATAACGCGTCCTTTTTAAAGTTTCATTGCTATCTAAAAAAAAAAAAAAATAAAAAAAATAAAAAAAAACTGTTTTGGAGGACTGTTGCTTAATACAGTTCCATTACTTGTTGTAAATTTGATCCTCCATTTTCTTCCAGTACACAGTAGCACCTGTATATAGAAATTACACCCCTGACTTAAAATGGTGCATACAAACACGTGTCAAAATGTTTTCATGCTTCTACGCCCCTTGTCAAATCATATTCTGGTGACGAGACATGCTAGAGTGTGTTAAGGTGCGTGTGCTTGCCTGTGCGTCTTGTAGAATCATGTAGCAATAGTGTGTCAAGGTGCGTGTGTTTGCCTCTACGTCTTGTAAAATCATATGCTAGTGACGGGACATGCAGGAGTGTGTTAGGGTGCGTGTGTTTGCCTTTACGTCTGTTAAAAACATATGCTGGCGACTGGACATGCAAAAGTGTCTCGGCGTGCTTTTACATGCTTCTCTTGTCTCCCTGTCTGCTTCACTGCCTGCCGAGCCTACCTCTTCCAACAACACGGAACACTGGAGGATATTAATATTCCAGTCAACGCAGGTGCATGTGCTTGCGGGCGTGTCATCATCATTATCATCGTCGTCGTCGTCGTTATCTTCCTCCGCCTCCTCTTCCTCCGCCTCCTCTTCCTCCTCCTCCTCCTCCTCCTCCTCCTCCTCCTCCTCCTCCTCCTCCGTGGCTGTGTCTCCCTGCAGGGTAACACTTTACAAGAGGTGGTGTTCGTGCTGGCTGACGATACATCCTGAAACCTTCCTTAAATACCTTGCCTAATGGGTCAAAGTATCCTCGTGTGTTACTAATCCAAACTAAACGGATAATAATATAGCACTTAAAGCAACAATAAGGTGTGATACGCAAAATAATTGGCTTAAGAAGAAGTGTTGCGGTGTGCCATGCCAACGAGAGGGGCATAAATGGTGTGTCGTGTGGTCGTAAAGCTTAGTTAGTTACCGGGAACATCACCCACACTGTTAACGCCAAGCCTTTCTCCTCCCTGTCAGTGCCGCCGTCACCACCTTTTCCTCCCTCCTCTTGTCTTCATTACCTGTCGGCCTTCGTCCCCAGGTGCTGAGGAGGAGCCTACACGTGGTGGCACTGTGCACTCATAGTTTCCTGCACCTCTCCATGAGAAGAGTCTTGGTCTGACTCTTGTAAGAAGCTGTCTACCACACTGGGGTTACGGATATCTACACGTTGCATGTACTGTACTGTACATGTACGACGGTCCCGTAGGAGCAGTTTCTGATTGTGGTCGACGGGTCTGCTCAGCTAGACTAACCGATGTTCAGCAACAACCTGTTCTGTCTACCCGTCCGTCTGACTGCCTGTCTCACCCTTTGAGTCTCCTGTCCATTGGCAAAAGCCACCATGCATTTCAGATAGCAGAACCCTCAGGCACATTAGTCATGCAGACATATCACTCATATCTTCCTCATCTTCTGTTGCCATCATGCACTTCGGTAAACAGATTTTCCATGCACACCCTCCCCACGGCGAGGTGCAGGGAAATATATGGAGGTTTGGCTCGCGGATGCATGTTGCTGCTGCTCCACCCAGGGTGTCCAACGCCACCACGCACAGGCTTCTCATCAGCGCCAGGCAAAACATATAGGAATATATAGTATGCAGGCAAGAAAGCAATCTAGTTGGCTGGCAGGCTGACAGGTAGGCAGGTGGTGTTAAACATAATATACAGTAAAAAAAAAAAAAAAAAAAAAAAGGAAAAGGTGACAAAAGAGGCAAGGAATACACAGTAAAATCTGAAAAAAAAAAAAAAAAAAAAAGACAAAGAAGGCAAGAAATGTACAATGAAAAAAAATGAGAGGAGGAAATATATATACACTGACGATGACAAATTTCTGGCCAGGGATGCCCTCTTCCTACTGCTGTATACCCAGGTAAGAGGGTAGAGGGGGACGAAACGACCTCCACCCCAACCCCCCCATACCCCTACCCACCCATCCCCCACCCGTCATTCTTAACTCGCAGTTACATCTGAAGCTGATTTCCTGCTTAACATTCTTGGTGCCACTGCTGATACAAACATAAAACACTGGGACGTGTTACAAGTATATAATATAACCATCAACACGCCGCAGAAAGAACACAATGCTTTATGATGGTGACGGTAAAACAAACACGTTAACATTGGCCAACTCAGGCCTCGTGTGTTTGATGCACCGCTTAGCAAACGCACACACACACACACACACTCACACACACACACACACACACACACACACACACACACACACACACACACACACACACACACACACACACACACACACACACACACACACACACACACACACACTTACACAAACAGCAAAACCAACACCAAGACCAACAACAACAGCAACATCAACACCAACACAAACACCAACCACGAAACACCAAACACCAAACACCAAACAGCAACACGTTTGCGAACACCAACACCCGCAGCAACACCGCTGGCGAACCCCAACACCCGCAGCAACACCGCTGGCGAACACCAACACCCGCAGCAACATCGCTGGCGAACCCCAACACCCACAGCAACACCGCTGGCGAACACCAAAACCCGCAGCAACATCGCTGGCGAACCCCAACACCCGCAGCAACAACGCTGCCGAACACCAACACCCACAGCAACACCGCTGGCGAACCCCAACACCCGCAGCAACAACGCTGGCGAACACCAACACCCACAGCAACACCGCTGGCGAACCCCAACACCCGCAGCAACACCGCTGGCGAACCCCAACACCCGCAGCAAGACCACTGGCGAACCCCAACACCCGCAGCATCACTGCTGGCGAACCCCAACACCCGCACCAAGACCGCTGGCGAACCCCAACACCCGCGCCAAGACCGCTGGCGAACCCCAACACCCGCGCCAAGACCGTTGGCGAACCCCACCAACCGGGCCAAGACCGCTGGCGAACCCCACCACCCGCGCCAAGACCGCTGGCGAACCCCACCACCCGGGCCAAGACCGCTGGCGAACCCCACCACCCGCGCCAAGACCGCTGGCGAACCCCACCACCCAGGCCAAGACCGCTGGCGAACCCCACCACCCGGGCCAAGACCGCTGGCGAACCTCACCACCCGCGCCAAGACCGCTGGCGAACCCCACCACCCGCGCCAAGACCGCTGGCGAACCCCATCACCCGCGCCAAGAGCGCTGGCGAACCCCACCACCCGCGCCAAGAGCGCTGGCGAACCCCACCACCCTCGCCAAGACCGCTGGTGAACCCCACCACCCGGGCCAAGACCGCTGGCGAACCCCACCACCCGCGCCAAGACCGCTGCCGAACCCCACCACCCGCGCCAAGACCGCTGCCGAACCCCACCACCCAGGCCAAGACCGCTGGCGAACCCCACCACCCGGGCCAAGACCGCTGGCGAACCCCACCACCCGCGCCAAGACCGCTGGCGAACCCCACCACCCGCGCAAAGACCGCTGGCGAACCCCACCACCCGTGCCAAGAGCGCTGGCGAACCGCACCACCCGTGCCAAGAGCGCTGGCGAACCCCACCACCCTCGCCAAGACCGCTGGCGAACCCCACCACCCGGGCCAAGACCGCTGGCGAACCCCACCACCCGGGCCAAGACCGCTGGCGAACCCCACCACCCGCGCCAAGACCGCTGGCGAACCCCACCACCCGCGCCAAGACCGCTGGCGAACCCCACCGCCCGCGCCAAGACCGCTGGCGAACCCCACCACCCGCGCAAAGACCGCTGGCGAACCCCACCACCCGTGCCAAGAGCGCTGGCGAACCGCACCACCCGTGCCAAGAGCGCTGGCGAACCCCACCACCCTCGCCAAGACCGCTGGCGAACCCCACCACCCGCGCCAAGACCGCTGGCGAACCCCACCACCCGGGCCAAGACCGCTGGCGAACCCCACCACCCGCGCCAAGACCGCTGGCGAACCCCACCACCCAGGCCAAGACCGCTGGCGAACCCCACCACCCGGGCCAAGACCGCTGGCGAACCCCACCACCCGCGCCAAGACCGCTGGCGAACCCCACCACCCGCGCCAAGACCGCTGGCGAACCCCACCACCCGCGCCAAGACCGCTGGCGAACCCCACCACCCGCGCCAAGACCGCTGGCGAACCCCACCACCCTCGCCAAGACCGCTGGCGAACCCCACCACCCGCGCCAAGACCGCTGGCGAACCCCACCACCCGGGCCAAGACCGCTGGCGAACCCCACCACCCGGGCCAAGACCGCTGGCGAACCCCACCACCCGCGCCAAGACCGCTGGCGAACCCCACAACCACGCCAAGACCGCTGGCGAACCCCACCACCCGGGCCAAGACCGCTGGCGAACCCCACCACCCGGGCCAAGACCGCTGGCGAACCCCACCACCCGCGCCAAGACCGCTGGCGAACCCCACCACCCGCGCCAAGACCGCTGGCGAACCCCACCACCCGGGCCAAGACCGCTGGCGAACCCCACCACCCGGGCCAAGACCGCTGGCGAACCCCACCACCCGCGCCAAGACCGCTGGCGAACCCCACCACCCGTGCCAAGACCGCTGGCGAACCCCACCACCCGGGCCAAGACCGCTGGCGAACCCCACCACCCTCGCCAAGACCGCTGGCGAACCCCACCACCCGGGCCAAGACCGCTGGCGAACCCCACCACCCGGGCCAAGACCGCTGGCGAACCCCACCACCCGGGCCAAGACCGCTGGCGAACCCCACCACCCGGGCCAAGACCGCTGGCGAACCCCACCACCCGGGCCAAGACCGCTGGCGAACCCCACCACCCGGGCCAAGACCGCTGGCGAACCCCACCACCCGGGCCAAGACCGCTGGCGAACCCCACCACCCGGGCCAAGACCGCTGGCGAACCCCACCACCCGGGCCAAGACCGCTGGCGAACCCCACCACCCGGGCCAAGACCGCTGGCGAACCCCACCACCCAGGCCAAGACCGCTGGCGAACCCCACCACCCGCGCCAAGACCGCTGGCGAACCCCACCACCCGCGCCAAGACCGCTGGCGAACCCCACCACCCGGGCCAAGACCGCTGGCGAACCCCACCACCCGGGCCAAGACCGCTGGCGAACCCCACCACCCGGGCCAAGACCGCTGGCGAACCCCACCACCCGGGCCAAGACCGCTGGCGAACCCCACCACCCGGGCCAAGACCGCTGGCGAACCCCACCACCCGGGCCAAGACCGCTGGCGAACCCCACCACCCGGGCCAAGACCGCTGGCGAACCCCACCACCCGGGCCAAGACCGCTGGCGAACCCCACCACCCGGGCCAAGACCGCTGGCGAACCCCACCACCCGGGCCAAGACCGCTGGCGAACCCCACCACCCGGGCCAAGACCGCTGGCGAACCCCACCACCCGGGCCAAGACCGCTGGCGAACCCCACCACCCGGGCCAAGACCGCTGGCGAACCCCACCACCCGGGCCAAGACCGCTGGCGAACCCCACCACCCGGGCCAAGACCGCTGGCGAACCCCACCACCCAGGCCAAGACCGCTGGCGAACCCCACCACCCGCGCCAAGACCGCTGGCGAACCCCACCACCCGGGCCAAGACCGCTGGCGAACCCCACCACCCGGGCCAAGACCGCTGGCGAACCCCACCACCCGCGCCAAGACCGCTGGCGAACCCCACCACCCGGGCCAAGACCGCTGGCGAACCCCACCACCCGCGCCAAGACCGCTGGCGAACCCCACCACCCTCGCCAAGACCGCTGGCGAACCCCACCACCCGGGCCAAGACCGCTGGCGAACCCCACCACCCGGGCCAAGACCGCTGGCGAACCCCACCACCCGCGCCAAGACCGCTGGCGAACCCCACCACCCGGCCAAGACCGCTGGCGAACCCCACCACCCGGGCCAAGACCGCTGGCGAACCCCACCACCCGGGCCAAGACCGCTGGCGAACCCCACCACCCGTGCCAAGACCGCTGGCGAACCCCACCACCCGCGCCAAGACCGCTGGCGAACCCCACCACCCGGGCCAAGACCGCTGGCGAACCCCACCACCCGGGCCAAGACCGCTGGCGAACCCCACCACCCGGGCCAAGACCGCTGGCGAACCCCACCACCCGGGCCAAGACCGCTGGCGAACCCCACCACCCGCGCCAAGACCGCTGGCGAACCCCACCACCCGCGCCAAGACCGCTGGCGAACCCCACCACCCGGGCCAAGACCGCTGGCGAACCCCACCACCCGGGCCAAGACCGCTGGCGAACCCCACCACCCGCGCCAAGACCGCTGGCGAACCCCACCACCCGCGCCAAGACCGCTGGCGAACCCCACCACCCGGGCCAAGACCGCTGGCGAACCCCACCACCCGGGCCAAGACCGCTGGCGAACCCCACCACCCGGCGCCAAGACCGCTGGCGAACCCCACCACCCGGGCCAAGACCGCTGGCGAACCCCACCACCCGCGCCAAGACCGCTGGCGAACCCCACCACCCGCGCCAAGACCGCTGGCGAACCCCACCACCCGGGCCAAGACCGCTGGCGAACCCCACCACCCGGGCCAAGACCGCTGGCGAACCCCACCACCCGCGCCAACACCGCTGGCGAACCCCACCACCCGCCCCAAGACCGCTGGAGAAGTCCACTGACCGCGCCAAGACCGCTGGCGAACCCCACCACCCAGGCCAAGACCGCTGGCGAACCCCACCACCCGTGCCAATACCGCTGGCGAACCCCACCACCCGGGCCAAGACCGCTGGCGTACCCCACCACCCGGGCCAAGACCGCTGGCGAACCCCACCACCCGCGCCAAGACCGCTGGCGAACCCCACCACCCGGGCCAAGACCGCTGGCGAACCCCACCACCCGGGCCAAGACCGCTGGCGAACCCCACCACCCGGGCCAAGACCGCTGGCGAACCCCACCACCCGCGCCAAGACCGCTGGCGAACCCCACCACCCGGGCCAAGACCGCTGGCGAACCCCACCACCCGGGCCAAGACCGCTGGCGAACCCCACCACCCGGGCCAAGACCGCTGGCGAACCCCACCACCCGGGACAAGACCGCTGGCGAACCCCACCTCCCCTGCCAAGACCGCTGGCGAACCCCACCACCCGGGCCAAGACCGCTGGCGAACCCCACCACCCGGGCCAAGACCGCTGGCGAACCCCACCACCCGCGCCAAGACCGCTGGCGAACCCCACCCCCGCCAAGACCGCTGGCGAACCCCACCACCCGGGCCAAGAAAGCTGGCAAACCCCACCACCCGGGCCAAGACCGCTGGCGAACCCCACCACCCGGGCCAAGACCGCTGGCGTACCCCACCACCCGCGCAGAGACCGCTGGCGAACCCCACCACCCATGCCAAGACCGCTGGCGAACCCCACCACCCGGGCCAAGACCGCTGGCGAACCCCACCACCCAGGCCAAGACCGCTGGCGAACCCCACCACCCGGGCCAAGACCGCTGGCGAACCCCACCACCCGCGCCAAGACCGCTGGCGAACCCCACCACCCGGGCCAAGACCGCTGGCGAACCCCACCACCCGGGCCAAGACCGCTGGCGAACCCCACCACCCGGGCCAAGACCGCTGGCGAACCCCACCACCCGGGCCAAGACCGCTGGCGAACCCCACCACCCGGGCCAAGACCGCTGGCGAACCCCACCACCCGGGCCAAGACCGCTGGCGAACCCCACCACCCGCGCCAAGACCGCTGGCGAACCCCACCACCCGCGCCAAGACCGCTGGCGAACCCCACCACCCGGGCCAAGACCGCTGGCGAACCCCACCACCCGGGCCAAGACCGCTGGCGAACCCCACCACCCGGGCCAAGACCGCTGGCGAACCCCACCACCCGGGCCAAGACCGCTGGCGAACCCCACCACCCGCGCCAAGACCGCTGGCGAACCCCACCACCCGGGCCAAGACCGCTGGCGAACCCCACCACCCGGGCCAAGACCGCTGGCGAACCCCACCACCCGGGCCAAGACCGCTGGCGAACCCCACCACCCGCGCCAAGACCGCTGGCGAACCCCACCACCCGGGCCAAGACCGCTGGCGAACCCCACCACCCGCGCCAAGACCGCTGGCGAACCCCACCACCCGGGCCAAGACCGCTGGCGAACCCCACCACCCGCGCCAAGACCGCTGGCGAACCCCACCACCCGGGCCAAGACCGCTGGCGAACCCCACCACCCGGGCCAAGACCGCTGGCGAACCCCACCACCCGGGCCAAGACCGCTGGCGAACCCCACCACCCGGGCCAAGACCGCTGGCGAACCCCACCACCCGGGCCAAGACCGCTGGCGAACCCCACCACCCGGGCCAAGACCGCTGGCGAACCCCACCACCCGGAGCAAGACCGCTGGCGAACCCCACCACCCGGGCCAAGACCGCTGGCGAACCCCACCACCCGGGCCAAGACCGCTGGCGAACCCCACCACCCGCGCCAAGACCGCTGGCGAACCCCACCACCCGGGCCAAGACCGCTGGCGAACCCCACCACCCGGGCCAAGACCGCTGGCGAACCCCACCACCCGGGCCAAGACCGCTGGCGAACCCCACCACCCGGGCCAAGACCGCTGGCGAACCCCACCACCCGGGCCAAGACCGCTGGCGAACCCCACCACCCGGGCCAAGACCGCTGGCGAACCCCACCACCCGGGCCAAGACCGCTGGCGAACCCCACCACCCGGGCCAAGACCGCTGGCGAACCCCACCACCCGGGCCAAGACCGCTGGCGAACCCCACCACCCGCGCCAAGACCGCTGGCGAACCCCACCACCCGGGCCAAGACCGCTGGCGAACCCCACCACCCGGGCCAAGACCGCTGGCGAACCCCACCACCCGGGCCAAGACCGCTGGCGAACCCCACCACCCGGGCCAAGACCGCTGGCGAACCCCACCACCCGGGCCAAGACCGCTGGCGAACCCCACCACCCGGGCCAAGACCGCTGGCGAACCCCACCACCCGGGCCAAGACCGCTGGCGAACCCCACCACCCGGGCCAAGACCGCTGGCGAACCCCACCACCCGGGCCAAGACCGCTGGCGAACCCCACCACCCGGGCCAAGACCGCTGGCGAACCCCACCACCCGGGCCAAGACCGCTGGCGAACCCCACCACCCGGGCCAAGACCGCTGGCGAACCCCACCACCCGCGCCAAGACCGCTGGCGAACCCCACCACCCGGGTAAAGACCGCTGGCGAACCCCACCACCCGGGCCAAGACCGCTGGCGAACCCCACCACCCGCGCCAAGACCGCTGGCGAACCCCACCACCCGGGCCAAGACCGCTGGCGAACCCCACCACCCGGGCCAAGACCGCTGGCGAACCCCACCACCCGCGCCAAGACCGCTGGCGAACCCCACCACCCGGGCCAAGACCGCTGGCGAACCCCACCACCCGGGCCAAGACCGCTGGCGAACCCCACCACCCAGGCCAAGACCGCTGGCGAACCCCACCACCCGGGCCAAGACCGCTGGCGAACCCCACCACCCGGGCCAAGACCGCTGGCGAACCCCACCACCCGGGCCAAGACCGCTGGCGAACCCCACCACCCGCGCCAAGACCGCTGGCGAACCCCACCACCCGGGCCAAGACCGCTGGCGAACCCCACCACCCGGGCCAAGACCGCTGGCGAACCCCACCACCCGGGCCAAGACCGCTGGCGAACCCCACCACCCATGCCAAGACCGCTGGCAAACCCCACCACCCGGGCCAAGACCGCTGGCGAACCCCACCACCCGGGCCAAGACCGCTGGCGAACCCCACCACCCGCGCCAAGACCGCTGGCGAACCCCACCACCCGGGCCAAGACCGCTGGCGAACCCCACCACCCGGGCCAAGACCGCTGGCGAACCCCACCACCCGGGCCAAGACCGCTGGCGAACCCCACCACCCGGGCCAAGACCGCTGGCGAACCCCACCACCCGGGCCAAGACCGCTGGCGAACCCCACCACCCGCGCCAAGACCGCTGGCGAACCCCACCACCCGGGCCAAGACCGCTGGCGAACCCCACCACCCGGGCCAAGACCGCTGGCGAACCCCACCACCCGCGCCAAGACCGCTGGCGAACCCCACCACCCGGGCCAAGACCGCTGGCGAACCCCACCACCCGGGCCAAGACCGCTGGCGAACCCCACCACCCGAGCCAAGACCGCTGGCGAACCCCACCACCCAAGCCAAGACCGCTGGCGAACCCCACCACCCGCGCCAAGACCGCTGGCGAACCCCACCACCCGCGCCAAGACCGCTGGCGAACCCCACCACCCGGGCCAAGACCGCTGGCGAACCCCACCACCCGGGCCAAGACCGCTGGCGAACCCCACCACCCGCGCCAAGACCGCTGGCGAACCCCACCACCCGGGCCAAGACCGCTGGCGAACCCCACCACCCGCGCCAAGACCGCTGGCGAACCCCACCACCCAGGCCAAGACCGCTGGCGAACCCCACCACCCGGGCCAAGACCGCTGGCGAACCCCACCACCCGGGCCAAGACCGCTGGCGAACCCCACCACCCGGGCCAAGACCGCTGGCGAACCCCACCACCCGCGCCAAGACCGCTGGCGAACCCCACCACCCGGGCCAAGACCGCTGGCGAACCCCACCACCCGGGCCAAGACCGCTGGCGAACCCCACCACCCGGGCCAAGACCGCTGGCGAACCCCACCACCCGCGCCAAGACCGCTGGCGAACCCCACCACCCGGGCCAAGACCGCTGGCGAACCCCACCACCCGGGCCAAGACCGCTGGCGAACCCCACCACCCGGGCCAAGACCGCTGGCGAACCCCACCACCCGGGCCAAGACCGCTGGCGAACCCCACCACCCGGGCCAAGACCGCTGGCGAACCCCACCACCCGCGCCAAGACCGCTGGCGAACCCCACCACCCGGGCCAAGACCGCTGGCGAACCCCACCACCCGCGCCAAGACCGCTGGCGAACCCCACCACCCGCGCCAAGACCGCTGGCGAACCCCACCACCCGGGCCAAGACCGCTGGCGAACCCCACCACCCGGGCCAAGACCGCTGGCGAACCCCACCACCCGCGCCAAGACCGCTGGCGAACCCCACCACCCGGGCCAAGACCGCTGGCGAACCCCACCACCCGGGCCAAGACCGCTGGCGAACCCCACCACCCGGGCCAAGACCGCTGGCGAACCCCACCACCCGGGCCAAGACCGCTGGCGAACCCCACCACCAGCGCCAAGACCGCTGGCGAACCCCACCACCCGGGCCAAGACCGCTGGCGAACCCCACCACCCGCGCCAAGACCGCTGAGACCGCTGGCGAACCCCACCACCCGCGCCAAGACCGCTGGCGAACCCCACCACCCGGGCCAAGACCGCTGGCGAACCCCACCACCCGCGCCAAGACCGCTGGCGAACCCCACCACCCAGGCCAAGACCGCTGGCGAACCCCACCACCCGGGCCAAGACCGCTGGCGAACCCCACCACCCGCGCCAAGACCGCTGGCGAACCCCACCACCCGGGCCAAGACCGCTGGCGAACCCCACCACCCGGGCCAAGACCGCTGGCGAACCCCACCACCCGGGCCAAGACCGCTGGCGAACCCCACCACCCGCGCCAAGACCGCTGGCGAACCCCACCACCCGGGCCAAGACCGCTGGCGAACCCCACCACCCGCGCCAAGACCGCTGGCGAACCCCACCACCCGGGCCAAGACCGCTGGCGAACCCCACCACCCGGGCCAAGACCGCTGGCGAACCCCACCACCCGGGCCAAGACCGCTGGCGAACCCCACCACCCGGGCCAAGACCGCTGGCGAACCCCACCACCCGGGCCAAGACCGCTGGCGAACCCCACCACCCGCGCCAAGACCGCTGGCGAACCCCACCACCCGGGCCAAGACCGCTGGCGAACCCCACCACCCGGGCCAAGACCGCTGGCGAACCCCACCACCCGGGCCAAGACCGCTGGCGAACCCCACCACCCGGGCCAAGACCGCTGGCGAACCCCACCACCCGGGCCAAGACCGCTGGCGAACCCCACCACCCGGGCCAAGACCGCTGGCGAACCCCACCACCCGGGCCAAGACCGCTGGCGAACCCCACCACCCGCGCCAAGACCGCTGGCGAACCCCACCACCCGGGCCAAGACCGCTGGCGAACCCCACCACCCGCGCCAAGACCGCTGGCGAACCCCACCACCCGGGCCAAGACCGCTGGCGAACCCCACCACCCGCGCCAAGACCGCTGGCGAACCCCACCACCCGGGCCAAGACCGCTGGCGAACCCCACCACCCGCGCCAAGACCGCTGGCGAACCCCACCACCCGGGCCAAGACCGCTGGCGAACCCCACCACCCGGGCCAAGACCGCTGGCGAACCCCACCACCCGCGCCAAGACCGCTGGCGAACCCCACCACCCGGGCCAAGACCGCTGGCGAACCCCACCACCCGGGCCAAGACCGCTGGCGAACCCCACCACCCGCGCCAAGACCGCTGGCGAACCCCACCACCCGGGCCAAGACCGCTGGCGAACCCCACCACCCGCGCCAAGACCGCTGGCGAACCCCACCACCCGGGCCAAGACCGCTGGCGAACCCCACCACCCGCGCCAAGACCGCTGGCGAACCCCACCACCCGGGCCAAGACCGCTGGCGAACCCCACCACCCGCGCCAAGACCGCTGGCGAACCCCACCACCCGGGCCAAGACCGCTGGCGAACCCCACCACCCGCGCCAAGACCGCTGGCGAACCCCACCACCCGGGCCAAGACCGCTGGCGAACCCCACCACCCGCGCCAAGACCGCTGGCGAACCCCACCACCCGGGCCAAGACCGCTGGCGAACCCCACCACCCGGGCCAAGACCGCTGGCGAACCCCACCACCCGGGCCAAGACCGCTGGCGAACCCCACCACCCGCGCCAAGACCGCTGGCGAACCCCACCACCCGCGCCAAGACCGCTGGCGAACCCCACCACCCGCGCCAAGACCGCTGGCGAACCCCACCACCCGCGCCAAGACCGCTGGCGAACCCCACCACCCGCGCCAAGACCGCTGGCGAACCCCACCACCCGCGCCAAGACCGCTGGCGAACCCCACCACCCGGGCCAAGACCGCTGGCGAACCCCACCACCCGGGCCAAGACCGCTGGCGAACCCCACCACCCGGGCCAAGACCGCTGGCGAACCCCACCACCCGGCCAAGACCGCTGGCGAACCCCACCACCCGGGCCAAGACCGCTGGCGAACCCCACCACCCGGGCCAAGACCGCTGGCGAACCCCACCACCCGGGCCAAGACCGCTGGCGAACCCCACCACCCGCGCCAAGACCGCTGGCGAACCCCACCACCCGGGCCAAGACCGCTGGCGAACCCCACCACCCGCGCCAAGACCGCTGGCGAACCCCACCACCCGGGCCAAGACCGCTGGCGAACCCCACCACCCGCGCCAAGACCGCTGGCGAACCCCACCACCCGGGCCAAGACCGCTGGCGAACCCCACCACCCGGGCCAAGACCGCTGGCGAACCCCACCACCCGGGCCAAGACCGCTGGCGAACCCCACCACCCGGGCCAAGACCGCTGGCGAACCCCACCACCCGGGCCAAGACCGCTGGCGAACCCCACCACCCGCGCCAAGACCGCTGGCGAACCCCACCACCCGGGCCAAGACCGCTGGCGAACCCCACCACCCGCGCCAAGACCGCTGGCGAACCCCACCACCCGGGCCAAGACCGCTGGCGAACCCCACCACCCGCGCCAAGACCGCTGGCGAACCCCACCACCCGCGCCAAGACCGCTGGCGAACCCCACCACCCGGGCCAAGACCGCTGGCGAACCCCACCACCCGGGCCAAGACCGCTGGCGAACCCCACCACCCGCGCCAAGACCGCTGGCGAACCCCACCACCCGCGCCAAGACCGCTGGCGAACCCCACCACCCGCGCCAAGACCGCTGGCGAACCCCACCACCCGCGCCAAGACCGCTGGCGAACCCCACCACCCGGGCCAAGACCGCTGGCGAACCCCACCACCCGGGCCAAGACCGCTGGCGAACCCCACCACCCGGGCCAAGACCGCTGGCGAACCCCACCACCCGGGCCAAGACCGCTGGCGAACCCCACCACCCGGGCCAAGACCGCTGGCGAACCCCACCACCCGGGCCAAGACCGCTGGCGAACCCCACCACCCAGGCCAAGACCGCTGGCGAACCCCACCACCCGCGCCAAGACCGCTGGCGAACCCCACCACCCGGGCCAAGACCGCTGGCGAACCCCACCACCCGCGCCAAGACCGCTGGCGAACCCCACCACCCGGGCCAAGACCGCTGGCGAACCCCACCACCCGCGCCAAGACCGCTGGCGAACCCCACCACCCGCGCCAAGACCGCTGGCGAACCCCACCACCCGCGCCAAGACCGCTGGCGAACCCCACCACCCGCGCCAAGACCGCTGGCGAACCCCACCACCCGGGCCAAGACCGCTGGCGAACCCCACCACCCGGGCCAAGACCGCTGGCGAACCCCACCACCCGGGCCAAGACCGCTGGCGAACCCCACCACCCGGGCCAAGACCGCTGGCGAACCCCACCACCCGCGCCAAGACCGCTGGCGAACCCCACCACCCGGGCCAAGACCGCTGGCGAACCCCACCACCCGCGCCAAGACCGCTGGCGAACCCCACCACCCGCGCCAAGACCGCTGGCGAACCCCACCACCCGCGCCAAGACCGCTGGCGAACCCCACCACCCACGCCAAGACCGCTGGCGAACCCCACCACCCGGGCCAAGACCGCTGGCGAACCCCACCACCCGGGCCAAGACCGCTGGCGAACCCCACCACCCGGGCCAAGACCGCTGGCGAACCCCACCACCCGCGCCAAGACCGCTGGCGAACCCCACCACCCGGGCCAAGACCGCTGGCGAACCCCACCACCCGGCCAAGACCGCTGGCGAACCCCACCACCCGGGCCAAGACCGCTGGCGAACCCCACCACCCGGGCCAAGACCGCTGGCGAACCCCACCACCCGGGCCAAGACCGCTGGCGAACCCCACCACCCGGGCCAAGACCGCTGGCGAACCCCACCACCCGGGCCAAGACCGCTGGCGAACCCCACCACCAGGGCCAAGACCGCTGGCGAACCCCACCACCCGGGCCAAGACCGCTGGCGAACCCCACCACCCGCGCCAAGACCGCTGGCGAACCCCACCACCCGGGCCAAGACCGCTGGCGAACCCCACCACCCGCGCCAAGACCGCTGGCGAACCCCACCACCCGCGCCAAGACCGCTGGCGAACCCCACCACCCGCGCCAAGACCGCTGGCGAACCCCACCACCCGGGCCAAGACCGCTGGCGAACCCCACCACCCGGGCCAAGACCGCTGGCGAACCCCACCACCCAGGCCAAGACCGCTGGCGAACCCCACCACCCGGCCAAGACCGCTGGCGAACCCCACCACCCGGGCCCAAGACCGCTGGCGAACCCCACCACCCGGGCCAAGACCGCTGGCGAACCCCACCACCCGGGCCAAGACCGCTGGCGAACCCCACCACCCGGGCCAAGACCGCTGGCGAACCCCACCACCCGCGCCAAGACCGCTGGCGAACCCCACCACCCGGGCCAAGACCGCTGGCGAACCCCACCACCCGCGCCAAGACCGCTGGCGAACCCCACCACCCGGGCCAAGACCGCTGGCGAACCCCACCACCCGCGCCAAGACCGCTGGCGAACCCCACCACCCGGGCCAAGACCGCTGGCGAACCCCACCACCCGGGCCAAGACCGCTGGCGAACCCCACCACCCGGGCCAAGACCGCTGGCGAACCCCACCACCCGGGCCAAGACCGCTGGCGAACCCCACCACCCGGGCCAAGACCGCTGGCGAACCCCACCACCCGCGCCAAGACCGCTGGCGAACCCCACCACCCGGGCCAAGACCGCTGGCGAACCCCACCACCCGCGCCAAGACCGCTGGCGAACCCCACCACCCGCGCCAAGACCGCTGGCGAACCCCACCACCCGCGCCAAGACCGCTGGCGAACCCCACCACCCGGGCCAAGACCGCTGGCGAACCCCACCACCCGGGCCAAGACCGCTGGCGAACCCCACCACCCGGGCCAAGACCGCTGGCGAACCCCACCACCCGCGCCAAGACCGCTGGCGAACCCCACCACCCGGGCCAAGACCGCTGGCGAACCCCACCACCCGCGCCAAGACCGCTGGCGAACCCCACCACCCGGGCCAAGACCGCTGGCGAACCCCACCACCCGCGCCAAGACCGCTGGCGAACCCCACCACCCGCGCCAAGACCGCTGGCGAACCCCACCACCCGGGCCAAGACCGCTGGCGAACCCCACCACCCGGGCCAAGACCGCTGGCGAACCCCACCACCCGGGCCAAGACCGCTGGCGAACCCCACCACCCGGGCCAAGACCGCTGGCGAACCCCACCACCCGGGCCAAGACCGCTGGCGAACCCCACCACCCGGGCCAAGACCGCTGGCGAACCCCACCACCCGGGCCAAGACCGCTGGCGAACCCCACCACCCGGGCCAAGACCGCTGGCGAACCCCACCACCCGGGCCAAGACCGCTGGCGAACCCCACCACCCGCGCCAAGACCGCTGGCGAACCCCACCACCCGGGCCAAGACCGCTGGCGAACCCCACCACCCGGGCCAAGACCGCTGGCGAACCCCACCACCCGCGCCAAGACCGCTGGCGAACCCCACCACCCGGGCCAAGACCGCTGGCGAACCCCACCACCCGCGCCAAGACCGCTGGCGAACCCCACCACCCGGGCCAAGACCGCTGGCGAACCCCACCACCCGGGCCAAGACCGCTGGCGAACCCCACCACCCGGGCCAAGACCGCTGGCGAACCCCACCACCCGCGCCAAGACCGCTGGCGAACCCCACCACCCGGGCCAAGACCGCTGGCGAACCCCACCACCCGGGCCAAGACCGCTGGCGAACCCCACCACCCGGGCCAAGACCGCTGGCGAACCCCACCACCCGGGCCAAGACCGCTGGCGAACCCCACCACCCGGGCCAAGACCGCTGGCGAACCCCACCACCCGGGCCAAGACCGCTGGCGAACCCCACCACCCGGGCCAAGACCGCTGGCGAACCCCACCACCCGGGCCAAGACCGCTGGCGAACCCCACCACCCAGGCCAAGACCGCTGGCGAACCCCACCACCCGCGCCAAGACCGCTGGCGAACCCCACCACCCGGGCCAAGACCGCTGGCGAACCCCACCACCCGCGCCAAGACCGCTGGCGAACCCCACCACCCGCACCAAGACCGCTGGCGAACCCCACCACCCAGGCCAAGACCGCTGGCGAACCCCACCACCCGGGCCAAGACCGCTGGCGAACCCCACCACCCGGGCCAAGACCGCTGGCGAACCCCACCACCCGGGCCAAGACCGCTGGCGAACCCCACCACCAGGGCCAAGACCGCTGGCGAACCCCACCACCCGGGCCAAGACCGCTGGCGAACCCCACCACCCGCGCCAAGACCGCTGGCGAACCCCACCACCCGGGCCAAGACCGCTGGCGAACCCCACCACCCGGGCCAAGACCGCTGGCGAACCCCACCACCCGGGCCAAGACCGCTGGCGAACCCCACCACCCGCGCCAAGACCGCTGGCGAACCCCACCACCCGGGCCAAGACCGCTGGCGAACCCCACCACCCGGGCCAAGACCGCTGGCGAACCCCACCACCCGGGCCAAGACCGCTGGCGAACCCCACCACCCGCGCCAAGACCGCTGGCGAACCCCACCACCCGGGCCAAGACCGCTGGCGAACCCCACCACCCGGGCCAAGACCGCTGGCGAACCCCACCACCCGGGCCAAGACCGCTGGCGAACCCCACCACCCGGGCCAAGACCGCTGGCGAACCCCACCACCCGCGCCAAGACCGCTGGCGAACCCCACCACCCGGGCCAAGACCGCTGGCGAACCCCACCACCCGCGCCAAGACCGCTGGCGAACCCCACCACCCGGGCCAAGACCGCTGGCGAACCCCACCACCCGGGCCAAGACCGCTGGCGAACCCCACCACCCGGGCCAAGACCGCTGGCGAACCCCACCACCCGGGCCAAGACCGCTGGCGAACCCCACCACCCGGGCCAAGACCGCTGGCGAACCCCACCACCCGCGCCAAGACCGCTGGCGAACCCCACCACCCGGCCAAGACCGCTGGCGAACCCCACCACCCGCGCCAAGACCGCTGGCGAACCCCACCACCCGGGCCAAGACCGCTGGCGAACCCCACCACCCGGGCCAAGACCGCTGGCGAACCCCACCACCCGGGCCAAGACCGCTGGCGAACCCCACCACCCGGGCCAAGACCGCTGGCGAACCCCACCACCCGGGCCAAGACCGCTGGCGAACCCCACCACCCGCGCCAAGACCGCTGGCGAACCCCACCACCCGCGCCAAGACCGCTGGCGAACCCCACCACCCGCGCCAAGACCGCTGGCGAACCCCACCACCCGGGCCAAGACCGCTGGCGAACCCCACCACCCGGGCCAAGACCGCTGGCGAACCCCACCACCAGGGCCAAGACCGCTGGCGAACCCCACCACCCGGGCCAAGACCGCTGGCGAACCCCACCACCCGGGCCAAGACCGCTGGCGAACCCCACCACCCGGGCCAAGACCGCTGGCGAACCCCACCACCCGGGCCAAGACCGCTGGCGAACCCCACCACCCGGGCCAAGACCGCTGGCGAACCCCACCACCCGGGCCAAGACCGCTGGCGAACCCCACCACCCGGGCCAAGACCGCTGGCGAACCCCACCACCCGGGCCAAGACCGCTGGCGAACCCCACCACCCGGGCCAAGACCGCTGGCGAACCCCACCACCCGCGCCAAGACCGCTGGCGAACCCCACCACCCGGGCCAAGACCGCTGGCGAACCCCACCACCCGCGCCAAGACCGCTGGCGAACCCCACCACCCGCGCCAAGACCGCTGGCGAACCCCACCACCCGCGCCAAGACCGCTGGCGAACCCCACCACCCGGGCCAAGACCGCTGGCGAACCCCACCACCCGGGCCAAGACCGCTGGCGAACCCCACCACCCGGGCCAAGACCGCTGGCGAACCCCACCACCCGGGCCAAGACCGCTGGCGAACCCCACCACCCGCGCCAAGACCGCTGGCGAACCCCACCACCCGGGCCAAGACCGCTGGCGAACCCCACCACCCGCGCCAAGACCGCTGGCGAACCCCACCACCCGGGCCAAGACCGCTGGCGAACCCCACCACCCGCGCCAAGACCGCTGGCGAACCCCACCACCCGCGCCAAGACCGCTGGCGAACCCCACCACCCGGGCCAAGACCGCTGGCGAACCCCACCACCCGGGCCAAGACCGCTGGCGAACCCCACCACCCGGGCCAAGACCGCTGGCGAACCCCACCACCCGGGCCAAGACCGCTGGCGAACCCCACCACCCGGGCCAAGACCGCTGGCGAACCCCACCACCCGGGCCAAGACCGCTGGCGAACCCCACCACCCGGGCCAAGACCGCTGGCGAACCCCACCACCCGGGCCAAGACCGCTGGCGAACCCCACCACCCGCGCCAAGACCGCTGGCGAACCCCACCACCCGCGCCAAGACCGCTGGCGAACCCCACCACCCACGCCAAGACCGCTGGCGAACCCCACCACCCGGGCCAAGACCGCTGGCGAACCCCACCACCCGGGCCAAGACCGCTGGCGAACCCCACCACCCGGGCCAAGACCGCTGGCGAACCCCACCACCCGCGCCAAGACCGCTGGTGAACCCCACCACCCGGGCGAAGACCGCTGGCGAAACCCACCACCCGCGCCAAGACCGCTGGCGAACCCCACCACCCGCACAAAGACCGCTGGCGAACCCCAGCACCCAGGCCAAGACCGCTGGCGAACCCCACCACCCGGGCCAAGACCGCTGGCGAACCCCACCACCCGGGCCAAGACCGCTGGCGAACCCCACCACCCGGGCCAAGACCGCTGGCGAACCCCACCACCCGGGCCAAGACCGCTGGCGAACCCCACCACCCGCGCCAAGACCGCTGGCGAACCCCACCACCCGGGCCAAGACCGCTGGCGAACCCCACCACCCGCGCCAAGACCGCTGGCGAACCCCACCACCCGCGCCAAGACCGCTGGCGAACCCCACCACCCGGGCCAAGACCGCTGGCGAACCCCACCACCCGGGCCAAGACCGCTGGCGAACCCCACCACCCGGGCCAAGACCGCTGGCGAACCCCACCACCCGGGCCAAGACCGCTGGCGAACCCCACCACCCGCGCCAAGACCGCTGGCGAACCCCACCACCCGGGCCAAGACCGCTGGCGAACCCCACCACCCGGGCCAAGACCGCTGGCGAACCCCACCACCCGGGCCAAGACCGCTGGCGAACCCCACCACCCGGGCCAAGACCGCTGGCGAACCCCACCACCCGCGCCAAGACCGCTGGCGAACCCCACCACCCGGGCCAAGACCGCTGGCGAACCCCACCACCCGCGCCAAGACCGCTGGCGAACCCCACCACCCGGGCCAAGACCGCTGGCGAACCCCACCACCCGGGCCAAGACCGCTGGCGAACCCCACCACCCGGGCCAAGACCGCTGGCGAACCCCACCACCCGGGCCAAGACCGCTGGCGAACCCCACCACCCGCCCCAAGACCGCTGGCGAAGTCCACCGACCGCGCCAAGACCGCTGGCGAACCCCACCACCCGGGCCAAGACCGCTGGCGAACCCCACCACCCGCGCCAAGACCGCTGGCGAACCCCACCACCCGGGCCAAGACCGCTGGCGAACCCCACCACCCGGGCCAAGACCGCTGGCGAACCCCACCACCCGGGCCAAGACCGCTGGCGAACCCCACCACCCGCGCCAAGACCGCTGGCGAACCCCACCACCCGGGCCAAGACCGCTGGCGAACCCCACCACCCGCGCCAAGACCGCTGGCGAACCCCACCACCCGGGCCAAGACCGCTGGCGAACCCCACCACCCGCGCCAAGACCGCTGGCGAACCCCACCACCCGCGCCAAGACCGCTGGCGAACCCCACCACCCGGGCCAAGACCGCTGGCGAACCCCACCACCCGGGCCAAGACCGCTGGCGAACCCCACCACCCGGGCCAAGACCGCTGGCGAACCCCACCACCCGGGCCAAGACCGCTGGCGAACCCCACCACCCGGGCCAAGACCGCTGGCGAACCCCACCACCCGGGCCAAGACCGCTGGCGAACCCCACCACCCGGGCCAAGACCGCTGGCGAACCCCACCACCCGGGCCAAGACCGCTGGCGAACCCCACCACCCGGGCCAAGACCGCTGGCGAACCCCACCACCCGCGCCAAGACCGCTGGCGAACCCCACCACCCGGGCCAAGACCGCTGGCGAACCCCACCACCCGCGCCAAGACCGCTGGCGAACCCCACCACCCGGGCCAAGACCGCTGGCGAACCCCACCACCCGGGCCAAGACCGCTGGCGAACCCCACCACCCGCGCCAAGACCGCTGGCGAACCCCACCACCCGGGCCAAGACCGCTGGCGAACCCCACCACCACGCCAAGACCGCTGGCGAACCCCACCACCCGGGCCAAGACCGCTGGCGAACCCCACCACCCGGGCCAAGACCGCTGGCGAACCCCACCACCCGGGCCAAGACCGCTGGCGAACCCCACCACCCGCGCCAAGACCGCTGGCGAACCCCACCACCCGGGCCAAGACCGCTGGCGAACCCCACCACCCGCGCCAAGACCGCTGGCGAACCCCACCACCCGCGCCAAGACCGCTGGCGAACCCCACCACCCGGGCCAAGACCGCTGGCGAACCCCACCACCCGGGCCAAGACCGCTGGCGAACCCCACCACCCGGGCCAAGACCGCTGGCGAACCCCACCACCCGGGCCAAGACCGCTGGCGAACCCCACCACCCGGGCCAAGACCGCTGGCGAACCCCACCACCCGGGCCAAGACCGCTGGCGAACCCCACCACCCGCGCCAAGACCGCTGGCGAACCCCACCACCCGGGCCAAGACCGCTGGCGAACCCCACCACCCGCGCCAAGACCGCTGGCGAACCCCACCACCCGGGCCAAGACCGCTGGCGAACCCCACCACCCGCGCCAAGACCGCTGGCGAACCCCACCACCCGGGCCAAGACCGCTGGCGAACCCCACCACCCGGGCCAAGACCGCTGGCGAACCCCACCACCCGCGCCAAGACCGCTGGCGAACCCCACCACCCGCGCCAAGACCGCTGGCGAACCCCACCACCCGGGCCAAGACCGCTGGCGAACCCCACCACCCGGGCCAAGACCGCTGGCGAACCCCACCACCCGGGCCAAGACCGCTGGCGAACCCCACCACCCGCGCCAAGACCGCTGGCGAACCCCACCACCCGGGCCAAGACCGCTGGCGAACCCCACCACCCGGGCCAAGACCGCTGGCGAACCCCACCACCCGGGCCAAGACCGCTGGCGAACCCCACCACCCGCGCCAAGACCGCTGGCGAACCCCACCACCCGGGCCAAGACCGCTGGCGAACCCCACCACCCGGGCCAAGACCGCTGGCGAACCCCCACCCCCCGCGCCAAGACCGCTGGCGAACCCCACCACCCGCGCCAAGACCGCTGGCGAACCCCACCACCCGGGCCAAGACCGCTGGCGAACCCCACCACCCGCGCCAAGACCGCTGGCGAACCCCACCACCCGGGCCAAGACCGCTGGCGAACCCCACCACCCGGGCCAAGACCGCTGGCGAACCCCACCACCCGGGCCAAGACCGCTGGCGAACCCCACCACCCGGGCCAAGACCGCTGGCGAACCCCACCACCCGGGCCAAGACCGCTGGCGAACCCCACCACCCGGGCCAAGACCGCTGGCGAACCCCACCACCCGCGCCAAGACCGCTGGCGAACCCCACCACCCGGGCCAAGACCGCTGGCGAACCCCACCACCCGCGCCAAGACCGCTGGCGAACCCCACCACCCAGGCCAAGACCGCTGGCGAACCCCACCACCCGGGCCAAGACCGCTGGCGAACCCCACCACCCGCGCCAAGACCGCTGGCGAACCCCACCACCCGGGCCAAGACCGCTGGCGAACCCCACCACCCGGGCCAAGACCGCTGGCGAACCCCACCACCCGCGCCAAGACCGCTGGCGAACCCCACCACCCGGGCCAAGACCGCTGGCGAACCCCACCACCCGGGCCAAGACCGCTGGCGAACCCCACCACCCGCGCCAAGACCGCTGGCGAACCCCACCACCCGGGCCAAGACCGCTGGCGAA
Source organism: Coenobita brevimanus (assembly GCF_032717465.1). Classification (NCBI taxonomy): domain Eukaryota; kingdom Metazoa; phylum Arthropoda; class Malacostraca; order Decapoda; family Coenobitidae; genus Coenobita; species Coenobita brevimanus. The sequence goes on from NW_027643486.1 coordinate 32,321, forward strand.
CCCCACCACCCGGGCCAAGACCGCTGGCGAACCCCACCACCCGGGCCAAGACCGCTGGCGAACCCCACCACCCGCCCCAAGACCGCTGGCGAACCCCACCACCCGGGCCAAGACCGCTGGCGAACCCCACCACCCGCGCCAAGACCGCTGGCGAACCCCACCACCCGGGCCAAGACCGCTGGCGAACCCCACCACCCGGGCCAAGACCGCTGGCGAACCCCACCACCCGCGCCAAGACCGCTGGCGAACCCCACCACCCGGGCCAAGACCGCTGGCGAACCCCACCACCCTTGCCAAGACCGCTGGCGAACCCCACCACCCGCGCCAAGACCGCTGGCGAACCCCACCACCCGGGCCAAGACCGCTGGCGAACCCCACCACCCGGGCCAAGACCGCTGGCGAACCCCACCACCCGCGCCAAGACCGCTGGCGAACCCCACCACCCGGGCCAAGACCGCTGGCGAACCCCACCACCCGGGCCAAGACCGCTGGCGAACCCCACCACCCGCGCCAAGACCGCTGGCGAACCCCACCACCCGGGCCAAGACCGCTGGCGAACCCCACCACCCGGGCCAAGACCGCTGGCGAACCCCACCACCCGGGCCAAGACCGCTGGCGAACCCCACCACCCGCGCCAAGACCGCTGGCGAACCCCACCACCCGGGCCAAGACCGCTGGCGAACCCCACCACCCGGGCCAAGACCGCTGGCGAACCCCACCACCCGGGCCAAGACCGCTGGCGAACCCCACCACCCGGGCCAAGACCGCTGGCGAACCCCACCACCCGGGCCAAGACCGCTGGCGAACCCCACCACCCGGGCCAAGACCGCTGGCGAACCCCACCACCCGGGCCAAGACCGCTGGCGAACCCCACCACCCGCGCCAAGACCGCTGGCGAACCCCACCACCCGGGCCAAGACCGCTGGCGAACCCCACCACCAGGGCCAAGACCGCTGGCGAACCCCACCACCCGGGCCAAGACCGCTGGCGAACCCCACCACCCGGGCCAAGACCGCTGGCGAACCCCACCACCCGGGCCAAGACCGCTGGCGAACCCCACCACCCGGGCCAAGACCGCTGGCGAACCCCACCACCCGGGCCAAGACCGCTGGCGAACCCCACCACCCGCGCCAAGACCGCTGGCGAACCCCACCACCCGCGCCAAGACCGCTGGCGAACCCCACCACCCGCGCCAAGACCGCTGGCGAACCCCACCACCCGCGCCAAGACCGCTGGCGAACCCCACCACCCGCGCCAAGACCGCTGGCGAACCCCACCACCCGGGCCAAGACCGCTGGCGAACCCCACCACCCGCGCCAAGACCGCTGGCGAACCCCACCACCCGGGCCAAGACCGCTGGCGAACCCCACCACCCGGGCCAAGACCGCTGGCGAACCCCACCACCCGCGCCAAGACCGCTGGCGAACCCCACCACCCGGGCCAAGACCGCTGGCGAACCCCACCACCCGGGCCAAGACCGCTGGCGAACCCCACCACCCGGGCCAAGACCGCTGGCGAACCCCACCACCCGGGCCAAGACCGCTGGCGAACCCCACCAGCCGGCGCCAAGACCGCTGGCGAACCCCACCACCCGGGCCAAGACCGCTGGCGAACCCCACCACCCGGGCCAAGACCGCTGGCGAACCCCACCACCCGGGCCAAGACCGCTGGCGAACCCCACCACCCGGGCCAAGACCGCTGGCGAACCCCACCACCCGCGCCAAGACCGCTGGCGAACCCCACCACCCGGGCCAAGACCGCTGGCGAACCCCACCACCCGGGCCAAGACCGCTGGCGAACCCCACCACCCGGGCCAAGACCGCTGGCGAACCCCACCACCCGGGCCAAGACCGCTGGCGAACCCCACCACCCGGGCCAAGACCGCTGGCGAACCCCACCACCCGGGCCAAGACCGCTGGCGAACCCCACCACCCGGGCCAAGACCGCTGGCGAACCCCACCACCCGGGCCAAGACCGCTGGCGAACCCCACCACCCGGGCCAAGACCGCTGGCGAACCCCACCACCCGGGCCAAGACCGCTGGCGAACCCCACCACCCGGGCCAAGACCGCTGGCGAACCCCACCACCCGCGCCAAGACCGCTGGCGAACCCCACCACCCGGGCCAAGACCGCTGGCGAACCCCACCACCCGGGCCAAGACCGCTGGCGAACCCCACCACCCGGGCCAAGACCGCTGGCGAACCCCACCACCCGGGCCAAGACCGCTGGCGAACCCCACCACCCGGGCCAAGACCGCTGGCGAACCCCACCACCCGGGCCAAGACCGCTGGCGAACCCCACCACCCGGGCCAAGACCGCTGGCGAACCCCACCACCCGGGCCAAGACCGCTGGCGAACCCCACCACCCGGGCCAAGACCGCTGGCGAACCCCACCACCCGGGCCAAGACCGCTGGCGAACCCCACCACCCGCGCCAAGACCGCTGGCGAACCCCACCACCCGCGCCAAGACCGCTGGCGAACCCCACCACCCGGGCCAAGACCGCTGGCGAACCCCACCACCCGGGCCAAGACCGCTGGCGAACCCCACCACCCGGGCCAAGACCGCTGGCGAACCCCACCACCCGGCCAAGACCGCTGGCGAACCCCACCACCCGGGCCAAGACCGCTGGCGAACCCCACCACCCGCGCCAAGACCGCTGGCGAACCCCACCACCCGCGCCAAGACCGCTGGCGAACCCCACCACCCGCGCCAAGACCGCTGGCGAACCCCACCACCCGCGCCAAGACCGCTGGCGAACCCCACCACCCGCGCCAAGACCGCTGGCGAACCCCACCACCCGGGCCAAGACCGCTGGCGAACCCCACCACCCGGGCCAAGACCGCTGGCGAACCCCACCACCCGGGCCAAGACCGCTGGCGAACCCCACCACCCGGGCCAAGACCGCTGGCGAACCCCACCACCCGGGCCAAGACCGCTGGCGAACCCCACCACCCGGGCCAAGACCGCTGGCGAACCCCACCACCCGGGCCAAGACCGCTGGCGAACCCCACCACCCGCGCCAAGACCGCTGGCGAACCCCACCACCCGGGCCAAGACCGCTGGCGAACCCCACCACCCGCGCCAAGACCGCTGGCGAACCCCACCACCCGCGCCAAGACCGCTGGCGAACCCCACCACCCGGGCCAAGACCGCTGGCGAACCCCACCACCCGGGCCAAGACCGCTGGCGAACCCCACCACCCGCGCCAAGACCGCTGGCGAACCCCACCACCCGGGCCAAGACCGCTGGCGAACCCCACCACCCGCGCCAAGACCGCTGGCGAACCCCACCACCCGCGCCAAGACCGCTGGCGAACCCCACCACCCGGGCCAAGACCGCTGGCGAACCCCACCACCCGCGCCAAGACCGCTGGCGAACCCCACCACCCGCGCCAAGACCGCTGGCGAACCCCACCACCCGGGCCAAGACCGCTGGCGAACCCCACCACCCGGGCCAAGACCGTTGGCGAACCCCACCACCCGCAGCAAGACCGCTGGCGAACCCCACCATCCGGGCCAAGACCGCTGGCGAACGCCACCACCCGGGCCAAGACCGCTGGCGAACCCCACCACCCGGGCCAAGACCGCTGGCGAACCCCACCACCCGGGCCAAGACCGCTGGCGAACGCCTACCCCCACGCCACGACCGCTGGCGAACCCCACCACCCGGGCCAAGACCGCTGGCGAACCCCACCACCCGGGCCAAGACCGCTGGCGAACCCCACCACCCGGGCCAAGACCGCTGGCGAACCCCACCACCCGGGCCAAGACCGCTGGCGAACCCCACCACCCGGGCCAAGACCGCTGGCGAACCCCACCACCCGGGCCAAGACCGCTGGCGAACCCCACCACCCGGGCCAAGACCGCTGGCGAACCCCACCACCCGGGCCAAGACCGCTGGCGAACCCCACCACCCGGGCCAAGACCGCTGGCGAACCCCACCACCCTCGCCAAGACCGCTGGCGAACCCCACCACCCGGGCCAAGACCGCTGGCGAACCCCACCACCCGGGCCAAGACCGCTGGCGAACCCCACCACCCGGGCCAAGACCGCTGGCGAACCCCACCACCCGGGCCAAGACCGCTGGCGAACCCCACCACCCGGGCCAAGACCGCTGGCGAACCCCACCACCCGGGCCAAGACCGCTGGCGAACCCCACCACCCGGGCCAAGACCGCTGGCGAACCCCACCACCCGGGCCAAGACCGCTGGCGAACCCCACCACCCGGGCCAAGACCGCTGGCGAACCCCACCACCCGGGCCAAGACCGCTGGCGAACCCCACCACCCGGGCCAAGACCGCTGGCGAACCCCACCACCCGGGCCAAGACCGCTGGCGAACCCCACCACCCGCGCCAAGACCGCTGGCGAACCCCACCACCCGCGCCAAGACCGCTGGCGAACCCCACCACCCGCGCCAAGACCGCTGGCGAACCCCACCACCCGCGCCAAGACCGCTGGCGAACCCCACCACCCGCGCCAAGACCGCTGGCGAACCCCACCACCCAGGCCAAGACCGCTGGCGAACCCCACCACCCGGGCCAAGACCGCTGGCGAACCCCACCACCCGGGCCAAGACCGCTGGCGAACCCCACCACCCGGGCCAAGACCGCTGGCGAACCCCACCACCCGGGCCAAGACCGCTGGCGAACCCCACCACCCGGGCCAAGACCGCTGGCGAACCCCACCACCCGGGCCAAGACCGCTGGCGAACCCCACCACCCGGGCCAAGACCGCTGGCGAACCCCACCACCCGGGCCAAGACCGCTGGCGAACCCCACCACCCGGGCCAAGACCGCTGGCGAACCCCACCACCCGCGCCAAGACCGCTGGCGAACCCCACCACCCGGGCCAAGACCGCTGGCGAACCCCACCACCCGGGCCAAGACCGCTGGCGAACCCCACCACCCGGGCCAAGACCGCTGGCGAACCCCACCACCCGGGCCAAGACCGCTGGCGAACCCCACCACCCGGGCCAAGACCGCTGGCGAACCCCACCACCCGGGCCAAGACCGCTGGCGAACCCCACCACCCGCGCCAAGACCGCTGGCGAACCCCACCACCCGCGCCAAGACCGCTGGCGAACCCCACCACCCGCGCCAAGACCGCTGACGAACCCCACCACCGACGACAAGACCGCTGGTGAACCCCACCACCCGGGCCAAGACCGCTGGCGAACCCCACCACCCGGGCCAAGACCGCTGGCGAACCCCACCACCCGGGCCAAGACCGCTGGCGAACCCCACCACCCGCGCCAAGACCGCTGGCGAACCCCACCACCCGGGCCAAGACCGCTGGCGAACCCCACCACCCGGGCCAAGACCGCTGGCGAACCCCACCACCCGGGCCAAGACCGCTGGCGAACCCCACCACCCAGGCCAAGACCGCTGGCGAACCCCACCACCCGGGCCAAGACCGCTGGCGAACCCCACCACCCGGGCCAAGACCGCTGGCGAACCCCACCACCCGGGCCAAGACCGCTGGCGAACCCCACCACCCGGGCCAAGACCGCTGGCGAACCCCACCACCCGGGCCAAGACCGCTGGCGAACCCCACCACCCGGGCCAAGACCGCTGGCGAACCCCACCACCCGGGCCAAGACCGCTGGCGAACCCCACCACCCGCGCCAAGACCGCTGGCGAACCCCACCACCCGCGCCAAGACCGCTGGCGAACCCCACCACCCGCGCCAAGACCGCTGGCGAACCCCACCACCCGGGCCAAGACCGCTGGCGAACCCCACCACCCGGGCCAAGACCGCTGGCGAACCCCACCACCCGGGCCAAGACCGCTGGCGAACCCCACCACCCGCGCCAAGACCGCTGGCGAACCCCACCACCCGGGCCAAGACCGCTGGCGAACCCCACCACCCGGGCCAAGACCGCTGGCGAACCCCACCCTCGGCGCCAAGACCGCTGGCGAACCCCACCACCCGCGCCAAGACCGCTGGCGAACCCCACCACCCGGGCCAAGACCGCTGGCGAACCCCACCACCCGGGCCAAGACCGCTGGCGAACCCCACCACCCGGGCCAAGACCGCTGGCGAACCCCACCACCCGCGCCAAGACCGCTGGCGAACCCCACCACCGGGGCCAAGACCGCTGGCGAACCCCACCACCCGCGCCAAGACCGCTGGCGAACCCCACCACCCGCGCCAAGACCGCTGGCGAACCCCACCACCCGGGCCAAGACCGCTGGCGAACCCCACCACCCGGGCCAAGACCGCTGGCGAACCCCACCACCCGGGCCAAGACCGCTGGCGAACCCCACCACCCGGGCCAAGACCGCTGGCGAACCCCACCACCCGGGCCAAGACCGCTGGCGAACCCCACCACCCGGGCCAAGACCGCTGGCGAACCCCACCACCCGGGCCAAGACCGCTGGCGAACCCCACCACCCGGGCCAAGACCGCTGGCGAACCCCACCACCCGGGCCAAGACCGCTGGCGAACCCCACCACCCGCCCCAAGACCGCTGGCGAACCCCACCACCCGGGCCAAGACCGCTGGCGAACCCCACCACCCGCGCCAAGACCGCTGGCGAACCCCACCACCCAGGCCAAGACCGCTGGCGAACCCCACCACCCGGGCCAAGACCGCTGGCGAACCCCACCACCCGCGCCAAGACCGCTGGCGAACCCCACCACCCGGGCCAAGACCGCTGGCGAACCCCACCACCCGGGCCAAGACCGCTGGCGAACCCCACCACCCGCGCCAAGACCGCTGGCGAACCCCACCACCCGGGCCAAGACCGCTGGCGAACCCCACCACCCGGGCCAAGACCGCTGGCGAACCCCACCACCCGCGCCAAGACCGCTGGCGAACCCCACCACCCGGGCCAAGACCGCTGGCGAACCCCACCACCCGGGCCAAGACCGCTGGCGAACCCCACCACCCGGGCCAAGACCGCTGGCGAACCCCACCACCCGCCCCAAGACCGCTGGCGAACCCCACCACCCGGGCCAAGACCGCTGGCGAACCCCACCACCCGCGCCAAGACCGCTGGCGAACCCCACCACCCGCGCCAAGACCGCTGGCGAACCCCACCACCCGGGCCAAGACCGCTGGCGAACCCCACCACCCGCGCCAAGACCGCTGGCGAACCCCACCACCCGGGCCAAGACCGCTGGCGAACCCCACCACCCGGGCCAAGACCGCTGGCGAACCCCACCACCCGCGCCAAGACCGCTGGCGAACCCCACCACCCGGGCCAAGACCGCTGGCGAACCCCACCACCCGGGCCAAGACCGCTGGCGAACCCCACCACCCACGCCAAGACCGCTGGCGAACCCCACCACCCGGGCCAAGACCGCTGGCGAACCCCACCACCCGGGCCAAGACCGCTGGCGAACCCCACCACCCGCGCCAAGACCGCTGGCGAACCCCACCACCCGGGCCAAGACCGCTGGCGAACCCCACCACCCGGGCCAAGACCGCTGGCGAACCCCACCACCCGGGCCAAGACCGCTGGCGAACCCCACCACCCGCGCCAAGACCGCTGGCGAACCCCACCACCCGGGCCAAGACCGCTGGCGAACCCCACCACCCGGGCCAAGACCGCTGGCGAACCCCACCACCCGGGCCAAGACCGCTGGCGAACCCCACCACCCGGGCCAAGACCGCTGGCGAACCCCACCACCCAGGGCCAAGACCGCTGGCGTTCGCCCCCACCCGGGCCAAGACCGCTGGCGAACCCCACCAATCGGGCCAAGACCGCTGGCGAACCCCACCCCCGCCAAGACCGCTGGCGAACCCCACCACCCGGGCCAAGACCGCTGGCGAACCCCACCACCAGGGCCAAGACCGCTGGCGAACCCCACCACCCGGGCCAAGACCGCTGGCGAACCCCACCACCTGGGCCAAGACCGCTGGCGAACCCCACCACCCGGGCCAAGACCGCTGGCGAACCCCACCACCAGGGCCAAGACCGCTGGCGAACCCCACCACCCGCGCCAAGACCGCTGGCGAACCCCACCACCCGCGCCAAGACCGCTGGCGAACCCCACCACCCGCGCCAAGACCGCTGGCGAACCCCACCACCCGCGCCAAGACCGCTGGCGAACCCCACCACCCGGGCCAAGACCGCTGGCGAACCCCACCACCCGCGCCAAGACCGCTGGCGAACCCCACCACCCGGGCCAAGACCGCTGGCGAACCCCACCACCCGCGCCAAGACCGCTGGCGAACCCCACCACCCGGGCCAAGACCGCTGGCGAACCCCACCACCCGGGCCAAGACCGCTGGCGAACCCCACCACCCGCGCCAAGACCGCTGGCGAACCCCACCACCCGGGCCAAGACCGCTGGCGAACCCCACCACCCGGGCCAAGACCGCTGGCGAACCCCACCACCCGGGCCAAGACCGCTGGCGAACCCCACCACCCGGGCCAAGACCGCTGGCGAACCCCACCACCCGCGCCAAGACCGCTGGCGAACCCCACCACCCGGGCCAAGACCGCTGGCGAACCCCACCACCCGGGCCAAGACCGCTGGCGAACCCCACCACCCGGGCCAAGACCGCTGGCGAACCCCACCACCCGGGCCAAGACCGCTGGCGAACCCCACCACCCGCGCCAAGACCGCTGGCGAACCCCACCACCCGGGCCAAGACCGCTGGCGAACCCCACCACCCGGGCCAAGACCGCTGGCGAACCCCACCACCCGGGCCAAGACCGCTGGCGAACCCCACCACCCGGGCCAAGACCGCTGGCGAACCCCACCACCCGGGCCAAGACCGCTGGCGAACCCCACCACCCGGGCCAAGACCGCTGGCGAACCCCACCACCCGGGCCAAGACCGCTGGCGAACCCCACCACCCGGGCCAAGACCGCTGGCGAACCCCACCACCCGGGCCAAGACCGCTGGCGAACCCCACCACCCGGGCCAAGACCGCTGGCGAACCCCACCACCCGCGCCAAGACCGCTGGCGAACCCCACCACCCGCGCCAAGACCGCTGGCGAACCCCACCACCCGGGCCAAGACCGCTGGCGAACCCCACCACCCGGGCCAAGACCGCTGGCGAACCCCACCACCCGGGCCAAGACCGCTGGCGAACCCCACCACCCGGGCCAAGACCGCTGGCGAACCCCACCACCCGGGCCAAGACCGCTGGCGAACCCCACCACCCGGGCCAAGACCGCTGGCGAACCCCACCACCCGCGCCAAGACCGCTGGCGAACCCCACCACCCGCGCCAAGACCGCTGGCGAACCCCACCACCCAGGCCAAGACCGCTGGCGAACCCCACCACCCGGACCAAGACCGCTGGCGAACCCCACCACCCGCGCCAAGACCGCTGGCGAACCCCACCACCCGCGCCAAGACCGCTGGCGAACCCCACCACCCGGGCCAAGACCGCTGGCGAACCCCACCACCCGGGCCAAGACCGCTGGCGAACCCCACCACCCGGGCCAAGACCGCTGGCGAACCCCACCACCCGGGCCAAGACCGCTGGCGAACCCCACCACCCGGGCCAAGACCGCTGGCGAACCCCACCACCCGCGCCAAGACCGCTGGCGAACCCCACCACCCGGGCCAAGACCGCTGGCGAACCCCACCACCCGGGCCAAGACCGCTGGCGAACCCCACCACCCGGGCCAAGACCGCTGGCGAACCCCACCACCCGGCCAAGACCGCTGGCGAACCCCACCACCCGCGCCAAGACCGCTGGCGAACCCCACCACCCGGGCCAAGACCGCTGGCGAACCCCACCACCCGCGCCAAGACCGCTGGCGAACCCCACCACCCGCGCCAAGACCGCTGGCGAACCCCACCACCCGCGCCAAGACCGCTGGCGAACCCCACCACCCAGGCCAAGACCGCTGGCGAACCCCACCACCCGGGCCAAGACCGCTGGCGAACCCCACCACCCGGGCCAAGACCGCTGGCGAACCCCACCACCCGGGCCAAGACCGCTGGCGAACCCCACCACCCGGGCCAAGACCGCTGGCGAACCCCACCACCCGCGCCAAGACCGCTGGCGAACCCCACCACCCGGGCCAAGACCGCTGGCGAACCCCACCACCCGCGCCAAGACCGCTGGCGAACCCCACCACCCGCGCCAAGACCGCTGGCGAACTCCACTGACCGCGCCAAGACCGCTGGCGAACCCCACCACCCGCGCCAAGACCGCTGGCGAACCCCACCACCCGGGCCAAGACCGCTGGCGAACCCCACCACCCGGGCCAAGACCGCTGGCGAACCCCACCACCCGCGCCAAGACCGCTGGCGAACCCCACCACCCGGGCCAAGACCGCTGGCGAACCCCACCACCCGCGCCAAGACCGCTGGCGAACCCCACCACCCGCGCCAAGACCGCTGGCGAACCCCACCACCCGGGCCAAGACCGCTGGCGAACCCCACCACCCGCGCCAAGACCGCTGGCGAACCCCACCACCCGCGCCAAGACCGCTGGCGAACCCCACCACCCGCAGCAAGATCGTTGGCGAACCCCACCACCAACAAGACGTTGGCGAACCCCACCACCCGCAGCAAGACCGCTGGCGAACCCCAGCACCAACAGGGAGACCGTTGGCGAACGCCAGCACCAACAAGACGTTGGCGAACCCCAGCACCAACAGGAAGACGTTGGCGAACGCCAGCACCAACAGGGTGACCGCTGGCGAACCCCACCACCAACAGCCAAGACCGTTGGCGAACCCCACCACCAACAGCAAGACCGTTGGCGAACCCCACCACCAACAGCGAGACCGTTCGCGAACGCCTGCACCAACAGGGAGACGTTGGCGAACCCCACCACCCGGGCCAAGACCGCTGGCGAACCCCACCACCCGGGCCAAGACCGCTGGCGAACCCCACCACCCGGGCCAAGACCGCTGGCGAACCCCACCACCCGGGCCAAGACCGCTGGCGAACCCCACCACCCGGGCCAAGACCGCTGGCGAACCCCACCACCCGGGCCAAGACCGCTGGCGAACCCCACCACCCGCGCCAAGACCGCTGGCGAACCCCACCACCCGCGCCAAGACCGCTGGCGAACCCCACCACCCGGGCCAAGACCGTTGGCGAACCCCACCACCCGGGCCAAGACCGCTGGCGAACCCCACCACCCGGGCCAAGACCGCTGGCGAACCCCACCACCCGGGCCAAGACCGCTGGCGAACCCCACCACCCGGGCCAAGACCGCTGGCGAACCCCACCACCCGGGCCAAGACCGCTGGCGAACCCCACCACCCTCGCCAAGACCGCTGGCGAACCCCACCACCCTGGCCAAGACCGCTGGCGAACCCCACCACCCGGGCCAAGACCGCTGGCGAACCCCACCACCCCGGCCAAGACCGCTGGCGAACCCCACCACCCGGGCCAAGACCGCTGGCGAACCCCACCACCCGCGCCAAGACCGCTGGCGAACCCCACCACCCGCGCCAAGACCGCTGGCGAACCCCACCACCCGGGCCAAGACCGCTGGCGAACCCCACCACCCGCGCCAAGACCGCTGGCGAACCCCACCACCAGCGCCAAGACCGCTGGCGAACCCCACCACCAAGGCCAAGAACGCTGGCGAACCCCACCACCCGGGCCAAGACCGCTGGCGAACCCCACCACCCGGGCCAAGACCGCTGGCGAACCCCACCACCCGGGCCAAGACCGCTGGCGAACCCCACCACCCGGGCCAAGACCGCTGGCGAACCCCACCACCCGCGCCAAGACCGCTGGCGAACCCCACCACCCAGGCCAAGACCGCTGGCGAACCCCACCATCCGCGCCAAGACCGCTGGCGAACCCCACCACCCGGGCCAAGACCGCTGGCGAACCCCACCACCCACGCCAAGACCGCTGGCGAACCCCACCACCCGGGCCAAGACCGCTGGCGAACCCCACCACCCGGGCCAAGACCGCTGGCGAACCCCACCACCCGGGCCAAGACCGCTGGCGAACCCCACCACCCGCGCCAAGACCGCTGGCGAACCCCACCACCCGGGCCAAGACCGCTGGCGAACCCCACCACCCGCGCCAAGACCGCTGGCGAACCCCACCACCCGCGCCAAGACCGTTGGCGAACCCCACCACCCGGGCCAAGACCGCTGGCGAACCCCACCACCAGCGCCAAGACCGCTGGCAAACCCCACAACCCGCGCCAAGACCGCTGGCGAACGCCAACACCCACAGCAAGATCGTTGGCGAACGCCAGCACCAACAGGGAGACGTTGGCGAACGCCAACACCCACAGCAAGATCGTTGGCGAACGCCAGCACCAACAGGGAGACGTTGGCGAACGCCAGCACCAACAGGGAGACGTTGGCGAACGCCAGCACCAACAGGGAGACGTTGGCGAACGCCAGCACCAACAGGGAGACGTTGGCGAACGCCAGCACCAACAGCGAGACGTTGGCGAACGCCAGCACCAACAGCGAGACGTTGGCGAACGCCAGCACCAACAGCGAGACCGTTGGCGAACGCCAGCACCAACAGCGAGACGTTGGCGAACGCCAGCACCAACAGCGAGACGTTGGCGAACGCCAGCACCAACAGCGAGACGTTGGCGAACGCCAGCACCAACAGCGAGACGTTGGCGAACGCCAGCACCAACAGCGAGACGTTGGCGAACGCCAGCACCAACAGCGAGACGTTGGCGAACGCCAGCACCAACAGCGAGACGTTGGCGAACGCCAGCACCAACAGCGAGACGTTGGCGAACGCCAGCACCAACAGCGAGACGTTGGCGAACGCCAGCACCAACAGCGAGACGTTGGCGAACGCCAGCACCAACAGCAACACGTTGGCGAACACCACTACCCCAAACCAATCTCGCTTCCGTCCCACCACACGCGGCAGACCTGCCACACATCGCTCTCCTACCGCAGGCCGTGATCAGTCTAGCGCCCGACGGGACAGACGATCTTCGATTCTTTGCTGGTACTGTGGTCATCCTGGACATCGAGCATCCAGTTGCGACCGTACATACAGACGTCCTCGCTCCCAAACCAGACAGCGTACGCCTTCCCGCTCACGTCGTCCACACTGCAAATACCACAAATCAAGCACGAGTCACACCACTGAGGAATGTCGTTACCTCAACCGCCCACAGTCTGGGGAATGCGCCGCGCCCTTATCGGACCAATATCACGTAGAACCAGAAACCCAACTCCCCATCCGCCATGTAGGTCCCATAACATCCTCGGGTTTAGTCATTCTCGGAAGCAATCATGACATACCAACGTCATTCTTCTTGGACACAGGATCTATAGTAAATCTCATCTCCGAAAATTCCTTACAAATTATTCATCGCCATCACAGCCACGTCAGTTTCCTAGAACCACCAGACATTCGCCTATGTGGTGTTAACGGCTCAGAGTTTAAGGTTAAGGGAAGAGTCACCCTTGAAGTCAAACTCCACAGAGATTTGCCCCCTATCCTCATTGAATTTCATGTCACTAATGACTTGCAGTATCCCGCAGATGCCCTTATTGGTTTCTCCACCATGGCATAACATTCCATTGCATTATTACCTGCTTGTGGTAGTATAGACATTTCTGGATTCCCGGTTTCCACTATGGAATGTCCCCGTCCTGTTCTTACGATCAAATCAGTCCTTCAATTACCTCTGTCCCTATCACTACCAAAAAGTCCAACCCAGCCCAAACAACCACTCTCATCATCTGAGAATACAGAGATCATTCCTTTACTGACTGCGAGCAAGGACATAAATTCCTCAATGTCTCCTGATACATCATCTCAGCCCTCGAACATGGCTCTTACATCCTCTCTCGACAACACTATCGCTGACTCAGACATGTCTCAGTTACCTACCTCACACAGTCTGAATGATCTTCTCCAACACGCAGAGACGAAACGTGCAGTAACGAATACGTGCACAATTTTGTTACCGCATGAGTTCACCAAAGTCTCTGTTTGTGTTGCCGGTGCGAAAGGAGTGGACGTACTAACCCTACCTGAGACGTGTTGTGTGAATGGCTTGACTTATGAGTCAGCGTGGTGTACAGTCTTACAGGACAGTTTATGCTACCTGTACTTGCTCAATGTCACAAATGCTCCACTAAAACTTAAAAGTGGTGTAAAGATTGAAGACTTCCTAGTATACCCAGCGGCCGTAAAGGTGTGCCAGGATTCCTCAATTCCTACTATTCAGACTGATGATACGCCAATCGGTGTATGTACGATTAACTCTACGGGATCTGCGCCGACGCATTCACCCGATATGCTCTCACATCTCACTTGCACAGATTTCCCAGAACATACGCCTCAACTCCTCGACCTTCTGACCTCGTACAGAAACGTGGTTGCCTTACCCGGTGAACCGGTGGGTAGAACAGACCTTGTCAAACATACGATTGAACTACTCCCAGGAACTCAGCCGCTTTACATACCAGCGTATCGATTGCCTCACAGCCAGAGAAAGCAAACAGATCAAATGGTACAGAACATGTTAGACCAGGACATTATTGAACCCTCCGTCAGTCCATGGAATAGCCCACTTTTCTTAGTACCAAAGAAGGACGGCAACTTTAGACCAGTAGTCGACTATCGTAAGGTCAATTCTGTCACCGTTCCAGACCGTTTCCCGTTACCTGTCCTCACTGATTTGCTAGAATCCCTTGGTGACAATAACGTAGTCTTTTCATCTTTAGACCTCCTCAGCGGGTACTGGCAGGTCGAAATGGAAGAGTCCTCTTGCCCAGTTACAGCCTTTAGCACCCCTTCCAGACATTTTCAGTTTAAGAGACTCCCTTTTGGTCTGAGAAATGCTCCTTCCGTGTTCATGCGACTTATCCATTCAGTCTTCAGCGGTATGATGGGACACTCTCTTTTTGCTTACCTAGATGATATCATTGTTGTGAGTAAATCCATCCCTGATCATTTTACCAAACTCCAGCAAGTCTTTGAACGCCTCCAGCTCGCAGGCCTGAAAATCAATCTCAGTAAATGTGACTTCCTGCGAAAGAAAATCAAATTCCTAGGCCATGTCGTAGATGCACAAGGCATTCATACTAATGAGGATAAAACTCAGGCGATCATTAACTTTCCAGAACCTACCACTACCGACGCTGTACGAAGTTTCCTGGGCCTCAGTGGCTATTATCGTCGCTACATCCGGAATTATGCGCAGATCGCCGCTCCTCTGACCCACTTACTCAAGCAGAATGTGCCCTTTGTTTGGACTAACGACCAGTCACAGGCTTTCCAAAAACTAAAGACAGCTCTTGTAAATGCCCCTATTCTAGCGTTCCCTGATTATACCACACCCTTCCTTCTCTGCACAGACGCCTCAGGCACTGGACTTGGTGCCGTTTTGATGCAACTCGATGAAGCATCAAGGAAGCGCGTAATAGCGTATGCTAGTTGCACCCTTACAACCGCTGAACGTAACTACAGTGTTACAGATCTCGAAGCGCTAGCGGTAATCTGGTCCTTGAAACATTTCAGAGATATAGTCTATGGTTATCCAGTGCATATCCAAACAGACCACCTTCCACTATGTGATTTGTTCAAGAATCGCAACCTAACAGGTAGGTTAGCTAGATGGTCTATCATCATCCAGGACTTTAATCCCACTTTTCAATATGTACCAGGCAAGTTGAATGTAGTCACAGACGCACTCTCACGTCACGTAGCAGCAGCTATAACATCACTGCAGCCTGAAGTAACTGAAAATACTGCACTAACGTCAGAAGTTGTTCGAAACTTTCAACGCCAAGACCCCATGTGGTCCAAAGTCATTTATTTCCTAGAATCTGGCGATGCCTCGACCTTACCTACTCTGCCAGTATCATTAGATGAGTTCATGCTAGACAATGATCTCTTGTACAGGAAAACACTGCTAACAGGCAAAGATATGCCCAATCGCGAAGTACGCCAACTTGTTGTCCCCACTGCCCTGATACCAAAGATTCTTCATATTGTTCATAATACTCCTCAAGCTTCCCATCCAGGTAAAGACCGATGCTTGCGCCAAGCACCACTCAAATACTATTGGCCAACCATGCGCCGCGATATCAATGCCCACTGTGACTCTTGCCTCTCCTGCCACCGCCACAAAGGATCAACTGGCTTACCAGTACCTCTCTTACAATACCCAATCCCATCACGACCATGGGAAACTGTCTCAATCGATCTCTTAAAACTACCTCTCACAGAATCTGGCGCTGAGTACTTGTTCGTAGCGGTCGACCACTTCTCCCGCTACTGTGTCCTCGTACCCCTCTCCGACAAGACCGCGAAGAGCGTTGCACGTGCCCTTGTAGATCACGTAATTTGCCCGTTCAGTACCCCTCATACCATTCTTACTGACAACGGTACAGAGTTCAACAATAGCCTTCTCGATGAGATCTGTCGCCACTTTCATATCAGTAAGTGCAATGTCGTGCCTAACCATCCGGCTTCCAATGGCCTTGTAGAACGCCACAACCGAAAAATCTTAGAGTGCCTCAGACATCTAGGCTCCCATAGTTCGTCCTGGGATGACTGGATTCCCCAAGTGGCATCCTCCATCAATAGTTCCATCAATGCATCCATTGCTGAATCTCCCTTCTTCGTCCTCTTTGGCTTTGACAAGGACCTCCCATACTCTCTCTTATCCTCAAAGCCAGAACCCATCTACAACATGGATGATTATGTTAAACTAAAATTGGCCAACTTCCAGACAATCCACCAGTATGTCCAATCCACTTTGGCTTCCTCTCAGGAGGACATGCTGCAGCGCCAACATAAGTCCGCCTCTCCTATCACTATCAGTGTAGGCGATCTTGTCTTTGCTCATTCCCACGCGTTCCTCTAAGTTGGATGACAAATTTACAGGGCCCCACCGCGTCCTCACTCAACAAGGCAACAAATTTCACCTCCAGGACCTGTCCACTAAGGACACCAGATGGGTCCACGTCGATGACTTAAAGCGAGCACCCCGTGGCCTCGTGTTGGAAGAGTCACTTACACAACCTCCTGCCCCCTCTTCCCCTCCTCCCATCCCTCAGTCTGCCTTGTCTCCACCTATCCCTCAGTCTCCTTCCTCTCCATCTCCACCTGCTCATTCATCAATCAATCACTATCGGTCCAAACTGCGCTCTGCCCATCAACCTCTTCACGACCTCCCCCATTAACTCTACCCTGATTTTCTAGGTACGATGTTAGCGATCTCCCTGCTGGCAGTGCTGACCCTCCTGGGGTCTGGGTCAGGTCAGGACGATGGTGGAGTACGTCCCAGGGCCTTGGTTGGCTCAGGAGGCGAGGTCTCCTTGCGCTACGATCTTGCCCCCCTGGCCGACGTAGCCATTGCCCTACCTGCCTACGCGCACCAGCTCCATGGAATCATCTCACGGCCCTCATGGGGACACACAACCCGAATGAGTATCTCTATAACCTTTTCCTCCCACTCTCCTGGCAGTTGCAATACATAGGTAACAGATTCACTGAGCTCAATGACACATTTTCCATTCCGACACCCGTGGGTCGTTCTCGTGTGCAACGAGGTCTCTTCGACTTCGGCGGTGAGATTCTGAGTGGCTTGTTTGGCGTTGCTACAGCCCGTGACATTTCTAGCTTCAAATCTGATCTCACTCATTTAGCTTCAGCCCTAGAATCACAACGCCGAGTCCTTAAAATCCAACACACTATGTTACAGAAGCTCACAACCCAACTCAATGAAGTCATGTCCACTCTAAACAATTTCACCGATATCTTACAACGCCACCTTTCAGATCTCAACGTTATCTCTCAGTTCTTCTACCTCAAACTCGACATGGATAATCTCCAACTGGCCGTTGACTCTCTCCTGTCTCAAGTCTCTACCTTGGTTCGTATCCTGGTCGATGCTATCAATGGACGTGTCACTGCCGACTTAGTACCTGTCTCAGCTCTCCGTTCTGTCCTGGAATGGGCTCACTCCACCTTCGGTCTCTCCCCAGTCCTCCCTTACTCCTCCCCTTGAATATTATTATCCTGTTCTCGAAGCCACTCTTCTCACTACATACGTCGTCGTTCCATATTCCTCTCCGTCCTGCCATAACCTTTAACCTTTTCCACATCATTCCCTTCCCTTTCCGCCTCAACAACTCCTTGTTACAGGTATCTGTTCCTTCAGAATATTTCCTCCTCTCCCATGATCCTCTTTCCGTTGCCTTCCTTTCTTCCACAGACCTCCAGCAATGTTCCTCCCTTACTCCGACCTCTCGTCTCTGTGCTGCCCACCTTTTCGCTATCTTCCCTAGCAAGTGCTACACCCTGTGAGTCTGCTTTAGTTCGCAACCATTCCATCTACTCGGCCTGTTCTTTTGTCCCAGCTCCTGACCTCCCGGTCCACCATGCTCACCTCAACCATGTCCAGTACTTCTTCTTTGCTGTTCCCATCTCTGTCACAATCATGTGTCCTGGTTCTTCCGTTCGCTCCGTCCCCGCTAGTGGTCTCTACAAAGCACCTGACTATTGTACCGTCAAATCAGAGTCCGTCATCACTTACGCCACTCGCTATCACCAAGCTGTTCGTACACACTCCTATGACATCTTTCAACCAATCGACATGCCTTCAACCCTACCATTTGCCAACATTACCATCACCTCCCCTCACTTGCGCATGCTCACCTTCCTCAATGACAGTGATTTCATTATGGATCAATTTTCTCTGGCCTTCAGCCGTTCATCAGTTCATCCAACAGTTGTGTTTCCCCCTGTGGTTATCGCTTTCATAGGTTTTCTACTCATCATCTGTGCAGTGCATTGTTGTGTCAGAAAAATGGAACGTCGACTCCAGGAAATCAGAGTCGCTACAGGCATAGTACGCCCTACACACGACGTGAGCCTCCCCGTACTTAGTGCCCTCGCATTCCGTGACTACCATTGCCATCTAACATTTAACCACACTGTGAACAGCACTCTGCCTACTAGAACATGATGGTATTTCTTTCATGCATTACTGAGTGACAGTGTATCCTACAGAAAATACAAAAAAAAAAAAAAATGAAGGAAGAACAACAATAGAACTCTCATATCTACTCCTTGTTTCTCATGTATCAAACTATTATTGTGTACTTCCCATTATGTTTATATATCCCTTCGACCCTTACTGGATTTGTACCTATTATTCCTTGTATATCTTATATGTATATATCCTTCTAATTCCCTCCCCCAACATGGCCATGTCTCCCCTACTGCCCCTGTCTCATACTTAGCCCTTGTACAAACCTCCCCGTTCCTGCCTTACTACTATAATCACCCACCTTTTTAACTCCTGGTGTCAGGAGACACCATCTCAGCTACCTGGGGGAGTAGTGTACCCCCTCCACAATATGTCTACCCCTGATGTATATATATCTCCCCCCAATGCATACATGCCCCCACTAAACTTGCTAGGTCAGCACCCTTTCCCACGCCTGAAGACGGCGTTATTGCATCAGTTGATATCGGG
>NW_027643487.1:0-12500 GCF_032717465.1 Coenobita brevimanus
GTCTGTAGTTACCAAGGTCTTTGGGTTTAGGGATTGGTTGAATGGCAGCCTTTTCCTTTGCAGAGGAAGTTTGGCTAAAGTCTAGAAGTGATTTACGAGGTTGAGAATGGCAGTGGTGGCATTCGGTCCAGCGTGGGATAGCATGGCGTAGGTGATTTGGTCAATACCGGGGGCTGTGTCGCTGCTGGTTTTGGGTGCACGATGGAATTCTTGGATAGTAAAGGTTTGGTCTGTTTGGGCAGGGGTGTTTTTTAGCGAGGTGTATTCTTGCAGCGCACTTGGCGTGTAGGGTGTTGAGGCGGTTTTGTATGTGTCGTGGGGTGCAGATCGGAGAAGTTTGATGGGCGAAAAGTGACGCTATTCTTTCGGCCTGTTCCTGAGAGTTGGGGTGTGTTGGGGGACGGGTTTGTGGGGGTTTTAAGACGGCCCTGAGTGTTTTTCAAATGTGGCCTAAGTTGGTGTTGGCGCTTAAGGATCTGCACCACTCCAGCCATTTGTTTTCTCTGATGGTTTGTTTTTCTTTAATTGTATGCTGGACGACTGCCTTAAGATATTGTCTGTTTTGGGGGGTTGGGTGGACTTTGTATATTCTGGCACTGTTAGCGCGATGGTTTAACTCTTTGACTCTGTCATTATAATACCAATAGTCCTTGAAATGTCGCTGTTTGTGAGAGGTTGTAGAAATTGCAGTTTCGGCGGCAGTGGTGAAGGCTGCTGAGATTTGGTGTTCGTGTTCGTCCAGGTTGTCTGAAGGTTCGAGTTGGGTTATGATTTCTTCCAGTGAGGCTGTGAAGAGTTTCCAATTGGCCTTTTTTGTGCACCACCTGGGCGGGGGTCCCGGGGAGTCGGGGTAGCGGGGGGAGATTACGTGTGCAGACGATGGCGAAGTGATCTGATTTCAGGGTTGGGTGGGAGTCCCATTCAGTGTGTGTTGCCATTCCTGTGGTTAGATGCGTGAGGTCAAGTCTGCCACCTTGTAAGTGTGTGGGAGCGCCTTGTAAGTGTGTGGGAGCGCCTTGTAAGTGTGTGGGAGCGCCTTGTAAGTGTGTGGGAGCGCCTTGTAAGTGTGTGGGAGCGCCTTATAAGTGTGTGGGAGTGTTGGGGTCATTTAGGAGTTGTATGCCAGGAGTGAGGGTTAGGAGTTCTGATATGTGTCGTCCTGTGGGGTTGGTGGGGGATGTGGATCCTAGGCAGGGGTGATGGGTGTTCAAGTCGCCTTCGATTAGCGTCAGTTCATTGGCTGCGAAGGTGAAGAGTTCTGCTAGGTCGAGGGCGGCAGTGGGTTTGCGATAAATGTTGAAGATTTTTAGGGGAGTGTTGGCTAAGGTGATGGATACACCCTGAATTTCGACCTCTTCGCCACAGTGTGGTGGTTCTGGGATTTTGTTTGCCTGAATGTAATTATGTATGAGAATGGCACAGCCTCTGGGGCCGCCCCGGGAGTGCGGAGGGAGAAAGGAGTTAAAGCCCTTTAGCTTGAGGGAATGTTGTTTGGTGATGAGGGTTTCTTGTAAGAGGAAGATGTCTGTTTTGTCTCTGTGCGCAGCCTCGTGAAGAAGGATGAGTTTGTTTTGGCGCCAAGGATGTTCCATTGTATGATCTTTAGGTTGTGTGTTGGGGGTGGGAGGTTTGCTGTTTGGTTAGGACGGTGTTGTGGCCCGGTACTAATTAGTGGGGGTGTTTGGTCCGTATGAACATTGTTTAGTCTTCTGTGGCTGTTGTGGAGTGTTTGTTGATCGGGAAATGGGAGCGAGGGCGTTCTCGTTTGTCTAGGCCAGCTGAAATGCTCCGTGGTTTGAGGCATTGGGTTTGTGGAGGCGGGAGGGTTAGGCTGAGGTGATGAGGATTGGGTTTGTCTGGTTGTTTGTGAGAGGAGGCACTTGTTGCTTGGGTGTGTTCTGGGTCGGGTACGGGGGTCGTTGTGGATTGTATTGGGTTTTGTTGATTTGGCTGAGGATCTCTGAACTGGGTGAGGCTGTTGGAGATGTGTGTGCCCTCTATCCAGGTGTCTGTCATGGTGTTGAGTGCTGGTGTGAAGAGTTGGGGGTTGAGGGGGCAGTGGAGCTGAGCCCCAACACATTTTATGATGGCTATTCCAAAGAAATGGCAGGAAGATCGTAGGGTTTCTTTGGTTTGTGCTATTTGTTCGGGGTTCGTGACGAAGGTGTGCAGAAGAGATGGTGCTGTTGTTTCTGACTGAGGTGGAGGGGGAGCTGTTTGGGTTGCTGCTTCGTGTGTTATGTGGGCAGGAGACGGAGGCTCGCCAGAGGCTTTGGTCATACAGCGGGCGGCTTCCTCCACTTGTGGGTGTCGAATGATGGGGCGTAGGGGGTATTTGAGGGGGTAACCCATTAGGATCAGTTTTCGGGTGTTGAGTTGAGGGTCGATCTTCTGTAGTAGAATGGGTTGGTTTCCTGCCATGTCGATCGTTGCTAGGAGGTTGAGGGAGTCTTCGTCGAGTGGAACCACGACCGTGCTGTTGTTCTTGTCAGGTATGATTGTGATTTTTAGTTTGGGGTGTTCCTCTTCCAGGGCCAACAATGTCGTAGCTGGTTGGGAAAGGGTCCTGTCGTGGAATCTGGAAGCCTGGGAATTTGGATGGGGGTGAGGTTAGGGGTTTCACTGAGACCATGGGCTGTCTTCTGTTGTAGGTGCTGGGTTGCGGTGATGGATGGCTTCTGGCCGAGGAAGTGGCGTTTCCCAAGGGTTGTGGTGTATGAGAGGAGGGGAGGGGGGTCGCTGTATTATGATGGGGGTTCTCAGTGAAACAGCGGCTGTCTTCTTTTCCGCTCCTTTTCTTGGAGGCAGGCTGGAAGACGTCGTCTTTGATGGTTGTGGTGGAAGGGGTGGAGGTGGATACAGTGCTGGTGGTTTCGTCTGGCATGAGGGCGGTGGTTGTTCGTGAAGCGAAAGTTTGAGGAGGCGGTTGTGCTGGTTGTGCGTGTTTCCTCTGTTGTGCTTGTGTTCATTGGCTCCTCCTGATTGTGGGTGGTTTGGCTGGGAGGAGTAGCTTGTGAAATGTCCATGGGAACATGAAAGTCATCGTCGTTAGCTCCATAGCTTGATGTTGATGGCTGTGGCGGGGGGTTCTCCTTAGTTCATTGTTGGGAAGTTGCTTCTTCGTTGCAGCAAGCTGAGGTGTGGGTGGCTGAGGCTTTCTTGCTCTGTTGTCTGCACGTTTCTGTCCCGCTGCTTGTTTTTTGCAGATGAACTTTGTGGATTGCCTCTGTGGATGGTCTTTGATCCCAATCTCGAGTCCATTGTGTGAGATAGTAAAGTTGGGTGCCAGGTCTACCTATGCCAGAGATCCTGGGCGCCGGGTTTTTACCTCCCCCGCCCTCTAGAGGACGTCGTGAGGAGGGACCCTGGCTCCTATTCTGGACTGCCCTTGACGGGTAACCTAACCCTAACAGCGGGGTGCCTTCCTGTTACCCCCTGGCTCCCCAGTCACTCTAGTGACCCCCGTTGTGTCAGTCCTAAATGGCCTTCCCTCGGGGTTCAGTTCGTCAGTAGCGGGGTAACAGGAAATCCTACGGCAAAGTGGGCAAGGAGAGCAGGGGGTAAGGGGGGATAGCATGTACTGAGTATGTGTATGTGTGTATGCCTGATGTTTGAAGAGGATTGGGAGGAGGAGTGAGGCAAGAGGAGAAGTGTGCGAGGATCAAAGCTCTACCTGACTGCATTATACAGCCGCCAAGAGAGGCAGTGTATATCTGCAGTCGAGGTGAAGGAAATCTTGGTAGAGACGATGGTGATAATGCAGGATCGGGAGGTGGTGGGGTCAGAGTAAGTGAAACCTGGGTAGCAATGTCCGTAGAGTTTTATGCAAGACTCTGCTGCTGGGAGAGACGCCTTTTCTCGGCAGCTGCTCGACTGGATCTGTGGGAGGTATATGAGAGAGCGAGGGTGAGCTGGGAGCAGGGCAGTGAAATGGCGGGGGATGGGGCGACATGGAGGCGATTTGTTTGTGGCCACCCCTTACGGGATTAAGGCGTCTGGCAATAGATAAATAGTATTCAAAAGAGTATATGATGTTTTGGCAGGCTCGTACAGTGATCCTGGCCACGCTGCTCGGCCAGTAGGGAAGGACAGGACAATCGGTAGCACCTGAGATGGAAAGCTTTGGGTTACGGTGGGGCCACACTTGAGCCAAACATGTGACCGACAAGAGGAAATGACGCTCAGGGGCCCTTCCAACGATCAGACTCGGACATTGCAGCGGCTCTATCCCGGTGCTTTGTGTCGTCTTCTCGGTCACATGTTTCGCGCAAGTTTGGCCGCACCCTAAGAGTTGCTTGCTGCTGCAAAATGAATCTAGATGTAATTCTTAGTCCTGTGGGGGTTGTATGGGTTTTGTTTGGGGTGTGTGTGTGTGTGTGTGTTTTTTTTTTTTTTTTTTTTTTTTTGGGGGGGGGGGTTGTGTGGGTTATGTTTGGGGTGTGTTTGGGGGGTTGTGTGGGTTCTGTTTGGCTGTGTTTCGGTGTGCTTGGGGGGGTTGTGTGGGTTCTGTTTGAGGGGGTTGTGTGGGTTCGTTTTTGGGTGTGTTTGGGGGGTTGTGTAGGTTCTGTTTGGCTGTGTTTCGGTGTGCTTGGGGGGGTTGTGTGGGTTATGTTCGGGGTGTGCTTGGGGGGGTTGTGTGGGTTCTGTTTGGCTGTGTTTCGGTGTGCTTGGGGGGGTTGTGTGGGTTCGTTTTGGGGTGTGTTTGGGGGGTTGTGTGGGTTCTGTTTGGCTGTGTTTCGGTGTGCTTGGGGGGGTTGTGTGGGTTCGTTTTGGGGTGTGTTTGGGGGGTTGTATGGGTTCTGTTTGGCTGTGTTTCGGTGTGCTTGGGGGGGTTGTGTGGGTTCTGTTTGAGGGGGTTGTGTGGGTTCGTTTTTGGGTGTGTTTGGGGGGTTGCGTTGGCTCTTTGGGGTTTATTTTGAGGGGTTGTGTGGGTTCTGTTTGGGGGGTTATGTGGGTTCTGTTTGGGGTGGTGGTGTGGGTTCTGTTTGGGGTGTTGGTGTGGGTTCTGTTTGGGGTGGTGGTGTGGGTTCTGTTTGGGGTGGTGGTGTGGGTTCTGTTTGGGGTGTTGGTGTGGGTTCTGTTTGGGGTGTTTTTGCGTTGTTGTGTGGGTTCTTTTCGGGGTGAGTTTGTTGTGTGTTTTGGGGGGTTCTGTGGTTTCTTTTTCGGGTGTGTTTGGGGGGGTTATGTGGGTTCTGTTTGGGGTGTGTTTGGGGGGGTTGTATGGGCTCTGTTTGGGGTGTGTGTGGGTTTTGTAAGGAGGGTGTTTGGGGTATATTTTGAGTGTTTCGGGGGTGTATTTTGGATGTGTTTGAGGTGTGTTTCGTATGTGTTTAGGGTGTCTTTGCTTTTTGGGGGCGGAGGTGTTGGGGTTGTACTTTGGGTGTATACTATACATCCCAGATACACTCCATGAACACCCCAAACACATCCCAGATACACTCCATACACACCCCAAACACAAACTCCAAACACAACCCAGATACATTCCACACACACTCCAAACACAACCCAGATACACCCCAAACACACCCCCCAAACACATCCCAGATTCACTCCATAAACACCCCAAACAACCCAGATACACCCCAAACACAACCCAGATACACTCCATACACACCCCAAACACAACCCAGATACACTCCATACACACCCCAAACACACCCCAGATACTCTCCATACACACCCCAAACACAAACTCCAAACACAAACTCCAAACACAACCCAGATACACTCCATACACACCCCAAACACACACCCCAAATACAGCCCAGATACACTCCATACACACCCCAAACACAGCACATATACACATACACACCCCAAACACAACCCAGATACACTCCATACACACCCCAAACACAACCCAGATACATTCCATACACACCCCAAACACAACCCAGATACACTCCATACACACCCCAAACACACACCCCAAATACAGCCCAGATACACTCCATACACACCCCAAACATACACCCCAAACACAACCCAGATACACTCCATACACACCCCAAACACAACCCAGATACACTCCATACACACCCCAAACACAACCCAGATACTCTCCATACACACCCCAAACACAAACTCCAAACACAACCCAGATACACTCCATACACACCCCAAACCCCCCCCAACACAACCTAGATACATTCCACACACACCCCAAAACACAACCCAAACACAACCCAGATACACTCCATACACACCCCAAACACATCCCAGATACACTCCATACACACCCCAAACACAACCCAGATACACCCCAAACACACACCCCAAACACATCCCAGATTCACTCCATACACACCCCAAACACACACTCCAAACACAACCCAGATACGCTCCATACACACCCCAAACACACACCCCAAACAAATCTCAGATACACTCCATACGCACCCCAAACACATCCCAGATACACTCCATACACACCTCAAACACACACCCCAATCACAACCCAGATACGCTCCATACACACCCCAAACAAATCCCAGATACACTCCATACACACCCCAAACACATCCCAGATACACTCCATACACACCCCAAACACATCCCAGATACACTCCATACACACCCCAAACACAACCCAGATACACCCCAAACACATCCCAGATACACTCCATACACACCCCAAACACATCCCAGATACACTCCATACACACCCCAAACACAACCCAGATACACCCCAAACACACACCCCAAACACATCCCAGATTCACTCCATACACACCCCAAACACAACCCAGATACGCTCCATACACACCCCAAACACACACCCCAAACAAATCTCAGATACACTCCATACACACCCCAAACACATCCCAGATACACTCCATACACACCCCAAACACAACCCAGATACACTCCATACACACCCCAAACACAACCCAGATACACTCCATACACACCCCAAACACATCCCAGATACACTCCATACACACCCCAAACACATCCCAGATACACTCCATACACACCCCAAACACACACCCCAAATACAGCCCAGATACACTCCATACACACCCCAAACACACACCCCAAACACAACCCAGATACACTCCATACACACAACAAATATAACCCAGATACACTCCATACACACCCCAAAAATACACCCCAAACACAACCCAGATACACTCCATACACACAACAAATATAACCCAGATACACTCCATACACACCCCAGACACAACCCAAATACACTCCATACACACCCCAAACACAACCCAGATACACTCCATACACACCCCAAACACAACCCAGATACACTCCATACACACCCCAAAAACACACCCCAAACACAACCCAGATACACTCCATACACACCCCAAACACAACCCAGATACACTCCAAACACACCCCAAAAACAAACCCCAAACACAACCCAGATACACTCCATACACACCCCAAACACAACCCAGATACACTCCAAACACACCCCAAAAACACACCCCAAACACAACCCAGATACACTCCAAACACACCCCAAAAACACACCCCAAACACAACCCAGATACACTCCATACATACACCTAATACACCCAAAAAACATCCCCATACACTGTCCCCCCCCCCCCCCACCGACCCCGACACACACCCCAGACTAAAATTTCGGTAGTGAAACTTGGGTCGCTTTATCCGTAGACTTTTTCCTTGAACCGTGGCTGGTATGTCCAAGGACTTTTACCACAAACAATATACAGTAGACACGCCTTCACATGGTGGCACTGATGACAGACAGACAGATAGACAGACACAGACAGACAGATAGACAAACAGACAGAGACAGACAGACAGACAGACTGAGAGACAGGAAGACAGACAGAATGAAACAGAGACAGACAGACAAAAAGAGACAGATAGACAGAAACAGACAGACAGATGGACAGAAAGAGACAGAGACAGAGTGGCTGGGGACGAGAGACCAGAAGAGACGGGCTGGGGACGCGCCTGACGTATCATATTCTCTCGTCTGGCGCATCCCCAGCCCGTCTCCTTGACTCTCGTCCTCAGCCACTCCCTCCACTCCCTTCTCTCTCTCTCTCTCTCTCTCTCTCTCTCTCTCTCTGGATGGGTGACTTAAAACACACACACACACACACACACACACACACACACACACACACACACACACACACAATGGACGAGTTGTCGGTTCTGGGTAAACATGGCCAGTGCACTCTGCCATGTACTTAAAAACTTACGGTATATGTATCTTTTAATTTAATTTATCATTTGCACTGAACAAGACGTGATAACTTTAATTCTTTGCGGCTGGAGGGCAGGAGCCGCCATGTTGGCGATGACGTCAGCATTCACACTGCAGACGACGCTCCAATCCATCACACAATACTTTACCAGTAACAGAGATAATAATTGTACCTACATGGCCACCGTAGATCCAAACTACCCCCTTCAGGTATGATGTGAAGGAATATTTTTCGTGGTGTAAATGGGTGGTACCTGTTAGGTAAGTAAACTGTGGTGAAATCGACCAGAAGTAGCTTTACAGCTACACCATTCCCGAGCGGTGCTGGTACCTCATGAGGTGGGAAGTGTTAAATGTATGCCGTACAGTATCAGTTGTATAAGTTTATGATGGTATTATGCTCATATCATAATATCTGACCTCTTCATTATAAGTGTTCTGAAGAAAAAAAAGTTTCAGCGACTCAACTACGGTACTTCAGGGGAGTGTGGCGAAATACCGAATCGGCGGTCATTCACAGAATCAACACCGAATTGGCACTTTTTAATTTGTAAGTGTTATAGATTTTATCACCATAGAGGTTCATACTCACCTAATTATTCGAAATCTGGTCAAGTTTTTGTATTTAATTTTACCTTTTAAAAAATCCGGATTCACAGCGAACACGGGCTAAAATTAGCGGAAGTGTTTCTCCTTTAGCTGAACAGCTTGCCTTGGCAGACTTCTGCTTTGTATAATTATTAATTTAACATACAAATGCACTTATTTACCCTTAAAATCAGTATCTGTGCAAAACAGAAGTCTGTCAAGGCATGTTGGCGATCTAAAGTAGAAATACCTGCTAACCTTAGCACGTTTTCGCTCTCACTGCTAATATTCTATTAATAATTAAATAAAGCATAGTTTTTTGACTGAATTTCAGATAATTAGGTGTATATGAACCTATATGATGAAGAATATAATATTTTCACAACAGTAAAGACTGCATTCCAGCACTGGGAACTTCCGACGTGCAGCCAGCCACCACTGTTTTCGTTTATTGTTACTGGCTAGTATACAGAGGAATAATTTCCCTACTGTGCTTTTGTCAGTGCACTTACACATTGGAACGAAACATTAGCAATTATTCCTCTTGTCACTGGACATTCTTAGAGGTCAGAAATAAGCACAGTGTATCCTGGCTAAACGTTAACAAAGCAGACTATGCTGCCTCAGTGTGAGAGGTGACGTCACGACCAATCACAGGCCGTTTCAGTGTCACGTGATTTTTCGGCTACTTTATGATTTTTTTTATGTTTCTGCACATTTTTATTGGAAATAATGGTTGACATAGTTATTTTCTGAGTATCTTTTACCCATACAAGTATCTAACTTCAAAAAAATTTTGACCGGAACACCCACAACACTTTTCTCCTTAATTTCTTACCACAGAGAACTCTTACATTCCTGGATCTTTTCAAAAACTTGGTTCGACGTCGTTCTTATATATTATGAAGGAAAAAAAGGTAACTGTTGATATAAATGTTCGTACAAAAACATTATATATAAACTGCGGGAGATATATTCTTTTCACTTTCACTTGGCCCAGTTTTTCGTTCTTTTGCAGCTGATTTCACGTAGTTCAGTGGCAGAAAGTACAATGCTATGGCTCTACAACCTTGCCTCAGCACATCTTCGTGACCAGCATCATCTTCCAGTGTTCATCTATTGCTACAACTCAGCATTCAGGACGGAAATAGGGGAGTTTTAGGCCAAGTTAGAGTAAAAAGAGTATAGTGGACAATATTCATAGTCTTGCCTTGGTTATAGTGTGGCTTGGTTAGAGTGTGTTACACACACACACACACACACACACACACATACTCTCTTCCCCACCATCAAGTCCTACCTTAGAATACTTGTGTGTGTGTGTGTGTGTGTGTGTGCGTTTTTTAATAGTCACCCAACCAGAGAAAGAGAGAGAGAGAGGCCGTTGATTGTGTGTGTGTGTGTGTGTGTGTGTGTGTGTGTGTGTGTGTGTTTTAAGTCACCCATCCAGAGAGAGAGAGAGAAAAGGGAGTGGAGGGAGTGGCTGGGGACGAGAGTCAAGGAGACGGGCTGGGGACGCGCCAGACGAGAGAATATGATACGTCAGGCGCGTCCCCAGCCCGTCTCTTCTGGCCTCTCGTCCCCAGCCACTCTGTCTGTCTCTTTCTGTCCATCTGTCTGTCTGTCTGTTTGCCTGTCTCAGTCTGTCTCTTTCTGTCTGTCTGCCTGTCTCTCAGTCTGTCTGTCTCTGTCTGTCTGTCTGTCTCTCTGTTTCATTCTGTCTGTCTTCCTGTCTCTCTGTCTGTCTCTGTCAGTCCCTCTGTCTGTCTGTCTCTCTCTCTCTCTCTCTCTCTCTCTCTCTCTCTCTCTCTCTCTCTCTCTCTCTCTCTCTCTCTCTCTCTCTCTCTCTCTCTCTCTCTCTCTCTCATCAGTGCCACCACGTGAAGGCGTGTCTATAGTGTTTGTGATAAAAGTCTACGTAGACAGAGGCGAATGGGAGAAGGCTGTGGTATTGGACTGTTGGGGGTACTGTTGATATTTTCTCTGCCTTTTTTTCTCATATACAGAGTGAAACTAAAGCTTTATTAATCCTCAGATACGCACAAACGTGATCTGCTACGAGTATGGCTGATAACAAAATATGTAATCAGAATAGCGGCCAGAAAAAAAAAAAATCTTGCTTCTGCTACTAGTGGATGTTATTACAGTCAACCGAGAAAGCCCGATGAAGCTGTGTGTTTGGCCAGGTTTATATATCTGTCTATCAGTCTGTCTGCCTGCCTGACCGCCTGCCTGTCTACCTTTTCTGCCTGCTTGACTGCCTGCCTGCCCGCCTTTGTCTGCGTGCCTGTCTGTTAGCAAGATTATAGGAAAAAGTCAGCAGATTTTCTTATTTATTTAGATTTTGAATTTACCATTCTATACAAACCTTACGAACTCGGGAACGTTGTCGCTGGAATCCAAGCAGAAAGAGTCAGCGGACAGTGACTAATTGTTCGCAGTTACCCATCCATTTTACTGCTTTCTCTGAATAGGAAGCCCACCCCGACTTAATCTGTTGCGTCACAAAAGGTGCGCGGGGAAGTCAAGCGAGCAGATCATCTCTGTCATTAGACTTTGAGTTAGGTTAGGATGAAGTAATTTGTTTTTTTATAGCATTCAGTAAAAGGTCAGGGGTACAAGACAAGGATAAAGGTTCAGTCAGCCGTCATGTCCGAGCGAGAGGCTCATCAGTTTCGAAGCATTGTGACGAACAAGCAATAAACAGTAGCTCAGAGATAGACTCCGTGGAGAGAGTGCATCAGGACATCACGTCTACACGATTATTTTATTTTCTGTTATACTTCAGAACCACAGGTGTTTAGTGATAAACTGGACGGGCGTTTCAACCGACTGTGAGGAGCCAGTGTTGTTGGCGTCACTTAATAGGCTGGTGGTTACAGTAGATTTTGATGGATATTTCCGCCATTGGCCTCCTGCCTGTGATCTGTCGCCTTGTTCCCACTGCACCCACCAAAGGTATGCTGTTTGACTTTATTAATTCTGTACCCATTTGACTCTAACTTGGCCTAAAATTATCATCTCTCCAACTTGAATACTGAGTTGTAGCAATAGATTAATACTAGAATACGTAAGTCACCAAAAAGTGCCATTGAAGAGGAGCCGTAGCGCTGCCCTTTTCTGCCAATGACCCATGTGAGTCGCAAGAGGACGAAAATCTTGGTCAAGTTACCCTGAAAAAAAAGTAGTGTAGTGCAGGATGCTGTGATATTCTAGGAAGTTGTGGACAGTTGAGAGTTGTTTGTGAATTGCAATAAAGGGACAGGCAGACAGACAGACAGACAGATAGAGGACAGACAGATGCAGAGAACGGAGACACGATAGGGGAGAAGAATCCTGACGTTATTATGAGTGTAGTTGACTTCATAGCATACTACATTATATTTGTGCCCTAACTTTAGTAGCGTGTTTATGTATAACCAAGGTTCGTTGACAAGTAGTGAACACACACACACACACACACACACACACAATACTCGCTAACAGTAGTTGGTGGTGGAGAAATTTGTGTATGTAACTGTGGTGGTGTGGGGAGGTTGCCATGGTAACACACTGGCCACACACACACACACACACACACACACACACACACACACACTGCAATCACATCAAACCATACACCCCCCATCTCCCCACACCCCCACACATACAACATATCCCCCCCTCACCCCCACACACAATGCAACCACATCAAACCATA
>NW_027643487.1:15000-45000 GCF_032717465.1 Coenobita brevimanus
TGAATTATTTAAATGGAATAATTATCCTTATTTATATTGGTTTAGTTGTGAGGATGCAACACACGTTTTGTTTACGTTTTATCAGGGCACATCAAAGAGCGGCCATGTCCATCTGCTTCTCACTAATGATTTTCGAACGAGGTTCTACATTCCTCTAGATTTTAGGGACAGTGAAGCCGCACAGCACCACAACACGCCATACCATACCATACCATACCATACCACACCACAAAACCCCACACCACAAAACCCCACACCACACAACCCCAAACCACACCACCCCACACCACACCACCCCAAACTTTACCACACCAACCACCCTTCCACACCACACCACACCAAGGGGATTAACCAAAGGGTCCTGAAGCTCCCGCATCTAGTAATTCTGAGCTTGTTTCCAGGTAACTCCACACACACACCTCAGGTCACGTCCTTCACAGAAGAGATAACAGAAGGAGAGTGAGTGTAACTGAATGGCAAGCCAGAGATGGAGTGAGTAGAAGAGGTGCACAGAGAACAAGATGGAGAGATCATATGATGCAGATCTACCGAGCAAGGACGAAACAGGCTAACAATCAATGGATCAGAGTGGAGAAAGGTGAGAGGGTCCTTATCATGCAGTGGTGTGTCACAGGCTGATGGTGATGATATTGATGGTGATAATGATGTTGATGCTGATGGTGGTGATGCTTTAACATCTCAACGTATGAGGTTACAGAATGCACAGTGAGGCTGCATAGTCAGGAAATGGAAGAATATGAGTTCATTTAAGTATTTATGTAATGTGATGAATAAGGATGGAAGATTAGAGGATGAAGTGACTGAAATGATACGTCAGGGAAGGAGGGTTGCTTGTTCTCTAAAAAGCAGTGATTAGGAAGAGGGAACTGAGGATGAAAGTGTTAAAAAAAAGGGCACTGCATGCTGTGATTCCCACTTTAAAGTATGGAAGTGAAGC
Organism: Coenobita brevimanus; assembly: GCF_032717465.1. Taxonomy (NCBI): domain Eukaryota; kingdom Metazoa; phylum Arthropoda; class Malacostraca; order Decapoda; family Coenobitidae; genus Coenobita; species Coenobita brevimanus. The sequence goes on from NW_027643487.1 coordinate 15,959, forward strand.
TTGGATCTTATTGAAAGGACGCAAGTCAAGAGTGAGAGCGGTGGAAATGAGCTACTTGAGAGGAGCATGTGGAGTTTCATAGAGAGACAGACAGACAAATGGGCAGATGAAGGAGCGTTGTGATGCTGATGTGGATGAGACTGAAAGCGTTAAGAGAAACACTTCGAGATGGTTTGGCCATGTGGAGAGGATGGCGAATAAGAAAATGACCAGAAGAGTGCACTTGCAAGGGTAGACTTGGAAGGGTAGAGGGGGAGGGGGAGACCGACGATGAGACGGAGGGAAAGAGTAGAAACATATGACTGGGATACTTGAGCTAAATGGTAGAGGACAGTACATCATGAAGGCGATTTGCTTGTGGTCACCCCTTACGGGATTAAGGCGTCTGGCTATAGATAAACAGATATAGATAGAAAGGTAGGTGATATTTTTTTTTTTTTTTTTTTTATGTTTCCGACTCTGGGCTTTTTTTTTTTTTTTTATGCGAGGAAGAAGGAACCAAAGGCCATGAGCCCGCAGTAACAGTTCCCTCCAAGAGAAAAACAAAATACAATAGAGAGCCAAATTCAAGATCCGATCATTTTGAGATGCCTGGACACACTGCGTTTGAAAGACTGGAGATCATAGGAAGCAGGAAATACAGACAGAGGGAGACAGTTCCAGAGCTGACCTGTTGCATAAATGAAAGACTGGGAGTAACGGTTAGCTCTTGCATTAGAGAGTTGGACAGAAAAGGGATGAGAGTTTGCTGCCAGACGGGTGCTACGCGCCCGTCGTAGAGGTGGAGGAATGCAAGCAGACAGTTCAGAGGAGCAGTGACCATTGAAGTAGCGATAGAAAAGAGATAAAGATGCAACAGAGCGGCGAAGAGACAGAGGTTGAAGGGAGTCAGTAAGAGGAGGAGAGTTAATGAGACGAAAAGCCTTTGACTCCACCCTATTGAGAAGAGCTGTATGTGGGGAGCCTCCCCACACATGAGAGTTGTACTCCACACAGGGGCGGATAAAACCCCTGTATAGAGTCAACAATTGTGCAGGGGTAAAGAAAGAGCGGCGGAGTTGGCTTAGCACACCCAATCTCTTGGAAGCAGATTTTACAAGAGATGTAATATGATTTTTCCAAGATAAGTCCCGAGTAAATGAAACCCCAAGCATGTTCAAGGATGATGCAGGATTAAGCTGAATATTATTAAACATTAGTGGGTATACCTGTGGAAGATTTTGTCGGGTTGATAGGTGTAAGAACTGAGTCTTAGATGCATTAAAGACAACCATATTATTTTTACCCCAGTCAGAGATACGAGCCAAGTCAGACATTAGGTGTGCCATAGCCTCATCCCTTGTTTGTTGAAGTAATTGTTGAGATGGACGTTGCGGGAACCGAATGGAAAGGTGAAGGGTGGAGTCATCAGCGTATGAGTGGATAGGGTTAGATGTACAGCTTAGAAGATCATTGATGAATAAAAGGAAGAGAGTTGGTGATAGGACAGAGCCCTGAGGAACACCACTGTTGATAGATCTAGGAGAAGAACGATGGCCGTCTACAACAGCGGCTATAGAACGACCAGAAAGGAAACTAGCGATGAAGGCACAGATAGAAGGATAGAAACCGTAGGAGGGCAGTTTGGAAATTAAAGATTTATGCCAGACTCGATCGAAAGCCTGCTGTCAAGGCCCAGTAGTCCTCCTACATACCATACTCCTCTCTACATGTCACCACTTCGGCGCTAACACCCACCGTCCATATTGAATACATGCTAGGGCTGTCTCATACAGGACTGGTGTATTGGTATTAGCAGGGGTACTTTTATGACATGTCGGCGGGTCATCTGGTAGATCAGGAAAGTCTGATTTTATGAAATTCAAATCCTTAAACTGTTCCCTGCCCCAGCCGGGATTCGAACCTGGGTCCATCAGGACCGCAGGCCGCCTCTCTACCGATTCAGGAGGAGGAGGAGAATGGTAATGATAATGAGAATGACGGTGTAAATAATGATGATGATGATGATGATGGTGGTAATGAGGACGACAACTACGATGATGATGATTATGATGATGATTTTTGTCGCCAGGTGGAAGGACGAAACAGCAGGAACTCTACCATCGGTCCAAGCATCCACGATTCCACATCCACCCATCCATCCATCCATCCATCCACCCATCCAACCATCTCGCTTGATGTTAAAAGCTAAGTCTATTTAACTTTAGTATCAATTGCTTCTTCATAAGCTTTCCAGCTGTCTGAACAGATCAGCAGTAGTTTTAAAAACTAAAATAACTCGGTTTTGGTGCTCAGTTTGGTACGTTTATTTTCCTTTTATCAGAACTGGCGCGGCAAATTTTGAGAGAAGTCCCTCAAGTAACTCCTATTATTTTTTTTACTAGGTTTCTAATGATGTCCATAGATCCGTTGTGGCTTTAATAGTTTCCTAGACAACACAGCCTTGGCGCTGTTCTCTGCCACCCTATTATACCATGTCATATAGTGTTCTCGCTTGCTTGCTCTCTACGCTCGCTTGGTTGAACAATAAATCACCGAAGAAAAGGTGGTATAAAGCCCCCTAAGCCGCCACAGTATTATAACCCTTGGTATGTAGTTCGTTCCCTGCGGCCTCGTAACTTTATGTACCCGAAGCGCTTACAAATTAACTTGAAATAATTTTCCTTTCGTAACTATACTCGTTTCACTTTAACTTGGCCTGAGTTGTTGTTGTTGTTCTTGTTACATCTTAGGCTCCTCTGGATGTGAACCCAGTGTTATATTGAAGAATTGTCTGTGTTGTGGTGGTGTGGTGCAGGAAGTGAGTGGGTGTGCTGTGGTGTGGGGGTGCCACTTTGCAGTATGAGCACAGGGGATTGTATGTGTGTTATATTTTGTGTTAGTATTGTAGCAGGGAAGGTTGGTGTACTCGTGTCTCTGGGTTCGGTAGTGTCTGGAGGGTGTATGTCTGGTGTTGGCACATGAAGGATGCTGTTTGGTAGAAAGTTTTGGCTGGCTGGGGTGTCTGTCTGTTTATGTATGTATTTGGTATAGAAAGTTTTGGCTGGCCGGGGTGTCTGTGTGTTTATGTATGTGTTTGGTATAGAAAGTTTTGGCTGGCTGGGGTGTGTGTGTGTTTATGTATGTGTTTGGTATAGAAAGTTTTGGCTGGCTTGGGTGTCTGTGTGTTTATGTATGTGTTTGGTATAGAAAGTTTTGGCTGGCTGGGGTGTCTGTGTGTTTATGTATGTGTTTGGCAAAAAGTTTTGGCTGGCTGGGGTGTTTGTGAGTTTGTGTATGTGTCTGGGAAGTGTAGAGTCGGGTGGAGGAGGGGATATGTTGCAAAGATACTCTGTGTAGTGTTGGGCGGTTGTTCGATTTTGTTTGTGGAGAGGATGATGCAACATAAGGTTACAAAGGTGGGACGGATCTTGAGCTGAAGTGATGAACTGTGTGTCTCTCATATTCACTTGGTCTCTGACTGAAATTAGTTATGTTTCTTGGTGTAGGCTGTCAGTACTTGTGGTCTTAGTGTCTTCTGCTATCAAGGTATTGTTTTCTGTTCTTTAAAGCTCCTTCGTGTCTGTCTTGGATATGATTACGGCTCAGCTTGTGCGGCAGTAATTAACGGTTGTTTTAATGTATTACTTATAAGTGGAGGATGGAGTTGGGATGTATATGAGAGAGGGTGTGAATTAGGGGGAGTGATGCATAATGACGGGGGACAGGGTGGCATAGAGGCGACTTGTTTGTGGCCACCTCTTACGGGATTAAGTCGTCTGGCTATAGATAGATGGATAGACAGATAGCTTATAGTTTCCATACGGTTTGCCGAGTAGTAGCGATAGTTATCACTAGAATATGATGGTAGTCACGAATGAGTGCCGTGGAAAGGATGTTGGGCTGTAGTATTGGCTGTTTCTGCTACTGATCTGCGTGACATTCTCATATGCTTTAAATGAAACTCTGTGTCAAGTTAAAGTGAAAGGCGAGTATGTTTGTGTAGGAGGAACGAGAGACAGAGAGGTATTCTGTGGCCTGTTTTCTTTGTGCTTCCTACAAGACACAATAATAGTTATGACGGGACATTGGTGGCAAGTTTGTGGGTCAGCACACACTTACGGCCTCTCATTATACAAGGTGGTCCATATATTACGCCACCCAGTTCTTGTGTGTTGCGGGCACGGCTCAGTGAACATTACCAGTGTCTACCCTGCATCATTATCTACTTCCCACAACCCTCTTCATGCTTACCTTTATAATATAGGCTTTAATTTAGGTCCATTGATTGCATGGTGGAGAATTCCCATAAACTTTTTTATGCTTAGCTGTTTATCATTGTATTGTATAATCTTTTATGTCCACTGATCACACGGCTGAGCTGTAATTTGGTGAGGCGATCAGAACGTCTTAGCTCATCACAAAAGCCGTCCCCACAACACACAAGACTGCAGAGCGCAATATACTTATCACCTATATTAAGTCAAAGCCACAGTTAAAAAGGTAATGAAACAAGACAGAAAATTTAAGTTCTCATTATTAATACTTCAGTACAAAATACATTAACAGAGACAACAATATAAAATATGCATTCAAAAGTAGCATTTGTCCACAGAACATCCTGGACTTGCAAGGCAGATCACACCATCACCACCAGGCTTCTCTCGGCAGGTCAGGGCAGATCACCAGCAGCAGCAGCAGCAAGTACTCTCACGGCTGGGGAAGACACGACACCCTGCCGCCGCCACCACCACCACACCACCAGGCATCTCAGAGTAGGGGAAGACACCACACCACCGTCAGGCTTCTCACGGCAGGGCAGATCAAACTTCAGCAGGGTATGACCAGTGTGGCAAGGAAGCAGCATCAAGGCAGCAGACTCCAGCACGACCTGTGGACCAGATGTGTATTAGTTCAAATCAGTGTTAGTTTTAGTTATTTAATCTTCTATCTATCTCTATCTATTGCCAGACGCCTCAATCCCGTTTGGGGTGGCCAGAAACAAATCGCCTCCAAGTTGCCCTGTCCCCCGCCATTTCACTGCCCTGCTCCCAACTCACACCCCCCTCTCTCATATACCTCTCCACCCCATCCCTCCATCTCATCCTCGGCCTCCCCTCCCTCTTCCCCCTCCACCTCACTCACATACATTCTCTTCGTCAGTCTTTCACCCTCCATCCTCTCCACATGGCCAAACCACCTCAGTGTGTTCTCCTAACGCTTCCTATCACATCCACATCCACACCACAACGCTCCTTTATATCCTCATTCGTCAGCCTGTCTCTCCATGTGACTCCACAGGCTCCTCTTAAATAACTCATTTCCACTGCTCTCACTCTTGACTTGTGTCCTTCCAACAACGTCCAAGCTTCACTTGCATACGTTAGAGTTGGTATCACAATACTGTCATGTAGTAACTTTTCACTTCGATGCTCACTTCCCTGTTTCTTATCACTGCTTTCAAAGAACCAGCAACCTTTCTTCCCTGCTGTACCATTTCAAGCACTTCACCCTCCAAACCTCCATCCTTACTCATCACACTACCCAAGTACTTAAACGTACTCACATTTTCCAATTCCTCACCATCCAGCCTCGCTGTACATTCACTGGCTTCACCTCTCTCAAAGACCATCACTTTACTCTTCCCTACATTCACCTTTAGATTCCGTTTCTTACACACTCTCCCAAACTCATCTACCAAGCCTTGCAGCTCTCCTTCGTCTTCACTCAACAACACAGTATCATTTGCAAACAACAGTACAGGGAGTTTCCAAACACTATCCTCTCTCACCAGGGCCACTCCAACATCCACTACCCTACCTTGTACCTCTTTTATTACCCCATCCATGTACAGATTGAACAACCATGGAGACATGACACATCCCTGTTTCAACCCAACCTTCAAAGCGTGGACTCATTAGACTGCTCAGATTCTGTTGGGAATGGCACACAGTTACGGAATTATATCGCCAATACTTTATCCAAATTTCCCATACAGGGTGTTGCATGAAATGTTTGACAAACTTCAGAAAGTTGTTCTTGGGGCAATTTTTGAATTGCTGCATCAACCTGTGTGTGTGTGTGTTTCATCTTTTCGAGTGCTTTTATTCTCGTTGTCGTCCGGCGGCATATGACCCTGGTTGTTGTATCGCCAGATTTTATTGTATATACTTATTCAGTTCAATTTACCCTACCCTACTCTTCTCAACCCTACACTAGCCTACCTCAGCCTACCCTACCCTACCCTGCCATTGCCGACCCAACTCTACCCTACTTTAACCTACCCTCCCCTGTACAGCCCTTTCACCACTACATTACTTTTCCTGTTTTCTTTTCTCTACCTTCGGATGATTTTCTTCACCTCTACAGTAGAGAGAAATTTCGAACTGGAAGGGTTAAATACTGCCATCATCAACCCCATCTCTATCAGGGGATCTCCTAAGCTGAATAAAATCATGCGGTCAGCTAGGACAATATAAATAAGTTGTTCTCGGCTTGAAAGATTAAATGATTCTGTCCCGTCATCCTAAGAGGGTTTTCTGAAGCTGTAGGATATCGTCAGAAGCTAGCAAAGAGTAAAAGTGACATCCGCAAACCGAGAGCTCTGCGTCCAGCGCTCCGCGGTTCAAGTCCCAGGGGTGGACAGATGTTTTGACGTGTAGACGTTACCAGGGCGTAGCTTGGTGGCCTACCCTTAAATATTCTGGACTTATGGTGGTCTAGCCTCGTGCACCTGCGCTCCACCACATAAAAAAAAAAAATAAAAAGGAAAGCCAAGGGTCATGAATGAACTAAAGGACTGAACTAAGCGGGGAAGAACAAAAATCGTAGAGAAAATCGCCCCAAATTTGATGAGACAGTGTAGTGTAACTGAGTGAAATAGGCGTTGGATATGACGGAACTAAACGGCAGTTATACCCACCTCTTTTCTGTACCCTACACTACCCTGATTCAGCCTACCCTACCCTACCCAGCCCTACACTACCCTACCCAGCCCACCACCACCCAGCCCTATCCTACCCTGCCATAACCTACCCTACCCTCCCCAACGCAGCCATAACCTACCCATGCTTACCCTCGCCTGCCCTAATCGACCCACCTCTATTCAACCCTGCCATAACCGACCCATCCCTACCCTACCTCGGCATAATCAGCCCAATCTAACCTCACTCTGTCAAAACCGACCCGATCCTACCCCACCCTGCCAAAACCAACCCTGTCCTACTCCACCCTGCCAAACACGACCAACCCTTCCCCATCCTGCCAAAACTGACCCAATCCTACCCCACCCTGCCAAAACCGACCCAGTCCTACCCTACCCTGCCAAAACCGGCCCAATCCTACGCCGTCCTGCCAAAACTAACCCAACCTTACCCCACCCTGCCACAACAATCCCATCCCTACCGTACCTTAACCAAACCAGTCTTATCTAACACAGATCGAGTCCCGGAGGTGAACAAAGGTTTTTATATCATATAGACGTTTTATATTTTATATTTTGCAACTTTCAGAGGCATTTACTCAGCTTTAGGAGTCTTATGGATAGGCTCAATCAAACGTATCGAACCTCCAATGTTAGAAAAAATAGCTTACAGAAATGCGTCTCGTACTAAAGGGGCGGAATGGACAGATCGAGTGGCTAAGATATTGAATTATGTATATGAGTGGTTTTGTTGTTATTTTTATTATTATTATTATTACTATTATTATTATTATTTCAGGCAAATGTCCCAGGCTTCTAGACTGGCTGACTAGCGAATATTATTAAGTCTCCCGTGGCTCCGTGCTCCTTCCACTCAAGAGCCTGCACTTCACGCATTCCACGCACAAGATGGCGTCACCGCTGCATTCCTGCGAAGACGAGAGGTCAAGAGGACGACACTTGCTTTTTGTTTGTTTGTTTACTGTAATTGCTTAAAGTTGTGATCCCTCCAACTTGAATGCTCAGTTGTAACTATTGATAACTAGAATACGATGCTAGTCACGAAGAAGGGCTATGAAAAGATACAGAGCTCGTAGTATTGGCTGGATGAATCACTCTTGCGTGATAATCAAAGACGGTGAATAAAACCCACACTTGTAGACGAAGAATATATTTACCAAACAGTTTCAGTGGACACTGCCACCATCTTCAGTGGTCAAGATAGTGAGAGGGAGTGACATACTGATTATACAAGGGTTCCTTTTTATGCGTGTGTGTGTGTGAAAGGGTGGGGTAAAGGTTAGGTGGGGTGGGGTAGATTGTAAGCGGGGATTAACCCAAGGGGGATTTTGGGGGGGACATTACCGGACAGGTCAGGTGTAATTCCTATCTGACATGTCCCTTCCTGCTACGACACAGGTAAGGTCAGATAGGAATTACACCTGACCTGTCCGGTAATGTCCCCCCCAAAATCCCCCGTGGGTTAATCCCCGCTTACAATCTACCCCACCCCCCCGCACCGTTACCCCACCCGTCCACACACACACAGGCCAAAAAAGGAACCCTTGTATAATCAGTATGTCACTCCCTCTCACTATCTTGACCACTGAAGATGGTGGCAGTGTCCACCGAAACTGTTTGGTAATTATATTCTTCGTCTACAAGTGTTGGTTTTATTCACCGGCTCGTAGTATTTTTTTCTTTTAACTAAGATACATGAAATAAGCTGCAAAAATACGAAAATACGAGCTTACTTAATGTAAATGAATTATAGTACGTTCAAGATGGAGGGAAGGCATTTTGTATTTTGTTTGTGATGTTATAGTGTCTCTCAGGATCCTAGGATCCTCTCTCGGCTGAACCAAATTGTCTGGCGTCAGCTGGAACATGATGCTAGAGTTATGTCGGTCGTGAGGGGGTTAATGGTGACGGTAGTGACACTGTCAGGCTCCTATGACTCACTCAGTCGAATAAAATCGTATGAGTCAGCTGAAATGGGGTACTAGAGTTGTCCCAAGAACCAGAGGGTTAAGAATCTTAACCCTCTGGTGCTTGGATTCTTAACCCTCTGGTGCTTGGGACAACTCTAGTATTCCATTCCAGCTGACAGACGATTTTGTTCGGCTGAGTGAGTCATAGGAGCCTGACAGTTACTACACTGTCATCATTAACCCCCGCATGACCGGTATAATTCTGGTACATCATGTTCCAGCTGACGCCAGACAATTTGGTTCAGCCGAGTGGGTCTGGGGCCTGGGGGTCACTAAATGAAAATATCCAAAAAATATTAAAGGGGGGGCTATATCAATTTTGCCACAGGAGGTATACCAAAATTGGACTTTTTAATAAAACCCCCTCCTCTCTCACTCCCTGTGTTTTGTATATGTCCCTCTCTGTCTGCCTGTGGTGTCTGTCCCTCCCTCTCCCTGTGTGTGTGTGTGGTGTGTCTGCTGTGTGAAGGTGGCTGTGTACGTGTCGTGTGTGCCTTGATGTGTGTATGTAGTAGTGTGTGTCTACTGTGTGAAGGTGGCTGTGGCTATGTACGTGTCTTGTGTGTGTCTTGATGTGTGTATGTAGCAGTGTGTGTGTGTGTGTGTGTGTCGATATGTGTATGTAGCAGTGTGTGTGTGTCTTGGTGTGTGTATGTAGTAGTGTGTGTAAGTGTCTTGGTGTGTGTGAGCTGAAGTGTAAGGGGCCTTGTGGTTTTAAGGAAAGCCTGCTACGCAAACTTCCCTCAGCCACATTTTAAAGAAACCTCTATCATACCGGGACTTGAACCCGGGTCCTCCTGATCAGCAGGCCAGCACCATGCTGACCATGCCACCGCGGCCCCACTAATATATCGGCTAAAACTTCTACTGCATTTTATTTCTTTACATGTTACAAAAAATGGGAAATTGAACAACATGCACAGACTAAACTCAATTGTCATGTACCTATTAATGTCGCTTTAGGAGGAGATATCTCGAAATTCCCTGAGCTACTTGGAATACCTAAGCCTGCAGTTTAATGCTAATCATGAACAAGTGCTATGGAAAGAATATAGAGCAGTTGCTACTTATAAAAAGGGAGAAACTAAAAACTGGAACTTAACTGCTAACCAACGGCAGGACTTAAACGATTAACCATATATTACACAAACTTAACACACTGAGTGACACAGAAACTAAACATATGATACAAATTCTTTAATGAAACTTATAATGAGAGTACAAATGACAAAATATACACTGCACAGGAAGACAGTACAGTACTCATTGGTTATACCTTCTGTGAGAACTGAGAATGAAAGCCTATCTGTTGTACCGGTTTCTAAACGGAAGAGATGAATCGCTAAATTTGATCCACAGTAAAAAATAATAATAATAATGAATACATAAAACAATAAAGACAAACCATATAGACTACATGTCCATCCTAAACTGACAAAAACCTGGCATCTCTCCACCTTGAGTGCTGAGCTGTTTCTAGAGATAAAGACTAGATTATCATGCAAATCACAATGAAGATCTATGGGGAGGATGCAAAACCATAATACTGTCTTATTCTGCCACTTAGATACAGGAACTAAGCAGCAGAAGGACTAAAATTTGTCAAGGTGAGCCAACTACAATGACACAGATGAAGTCTGAGATTATATAATGTGTAATCATGAACTGATTGCATCATTCAGTAAAGATTACAAATGGAAAAGCTATCAAATCTGAAAGTGTAAGTACTATACAAGATATGATTAACCTTGTACATCCATATTCTGAGATATGCTTCCTATATCATAGCCTACACACAAATTCATCCGCCTCAACAGTAATGGTATATTCCTGCTGTCTCCTGACTTCCAATCAACTTATGAAACCTCTCTCCTAATTACAGTACAGTAATATGTTAATGAAGGCTGCTAGTAATTACCTTCAGTATGATAATTCTTATTTAAAGGTAGCAGCAATGGTTAATGAAGGATGTAAGGTATGCAGTCCTTCCAGTTCAATATACTATATCTCCAATCAGGCTTTATCCAGTGTCTCTCCTACACATGTTAATACCTTGAGTCTTCACTAGTTTAACTCAGAGCAGGGATTTTTTTTTTTTTCATGCCATCTCATGATTATATTTAGCTTTGTATAGACTTCTGGAAGTGTAGGGGTTAGGCACAGCCTCACTGAACTCCTGCAATAGCAGAGACTTTGCATAAGTTGAATAAAATTGCCTTCTGGCACTATGAATAAACTGAAAAGGGCATCACAGGGATTGGAAGAGTTAAAGGGACTCGCGGAGTTTATATCCCCGATGTAAACAAACTACCCATTAGTTTTTACACACATCCCCTCATTTTTTCCAGCCAATTAACCTACTATGCCTGCCCATGTACAGGATCACATTCGACCTTAAAACCTAAACAGATGGTGTGAATATCAGGGGATTTAAGTAGCACTGCTTACTCCAGTTTAAAGGGACATCTTGGGCACCTGAAGATACACACCGCCGTATATCATCCTTATAGCTAATAATTACAACTTACATCAGCCGACTACACCTCTCGATAATGACAGCAAACACTGATAAACACATAGGCATAAGAATTACCATAATAATAAGTAGACTAACACCGTAAAGAATAAAATCTTCACTCATCTCCAGCATCTCTCAACGTTGCTCCTATAATGCACCAGTGACGTCACACTTCAAATTAAACATTTACTTATTAACATAGAGAACATAGAGGATGGAAGTAATGCGAGTATAAGTGGCTGGGGAATGGCTGGGAGAAGGAGAGAGGTGAGAAGACAGGAAGAAATCAGTAGGATAGAAGTTGTGGAAGCAATGAAGAAAGTTAAATCGGGGAAAGCCCCAGGAATTGATGGAGTGTGTGGTGAAATGCTGAAGCATGGGGGAAAGATAGTAGTAGAATGGATGTGGAAGATGTGCAGATTGGCCTGGGAGGAAGGTAGAGTCTCAGAGGATTGGAAGTCAGGTATAATTATTCCCTTGTACAAAGGAAAAGGGGAAAAAGAAGTTTGTGGTAATCATAGGGGCATTTGTCTTCTTAGTATAATAGGAAAAGTGTATGGTAGGATACTTATTGACAGAGTTAGAGAAAGAACAGAGAAATTAGTTGGAGAAGAACAGGAAGGCTTTAGGAAGGGAAGAGGTTGTGTAGATCAGATATTCATTCTTAGATCTTTAGTGGAAAAGTTTCTAGAGAAGGGAAAGAAGTTGTATGCGGCTTTCATAGATTTGGAGAAAGCATATGACAGGGTGGATAGACAAGGATTGTGGAAAGTGATAAGAATATATGGAGTAGATGGGAAGTTGTTGAATGCTGTGAAGAGTATGTACAATGGTGCAAAGGCTGTAGTGCGTGTGGATGGTGAACTAAGTGAATTTTTCTCTTTGAAGGTTGGGTTGAAACAGGGATGTGTCATGTCTCCATGGTTGTTCAATCTGTACATGGATGGGGTAATAAAAGAGGTACAAGGTAGGGTAGTGGATGTTGGAGTGGCCCTGGTGAGAAAGGGTAGTGTTTGGAAACTCCCTGTACTGTTGTTTGCAAATGATACTGTGTTGTTGAGTGAAGACGAAGGAGAGCTACAAGGATTGGTGGATGAGTTTGGGAGAGTGTGTAAGAAACGGAATCTAATGGTGAATGTAGGGAAGAGTAAAGTGATGGTCTGTGAGAGAGGTGAAGTCAGTGAATGTGCAGCGAGGTTGGATGGTGAGGAATTGGAAAATGTGAGTACGTTTAAGTACTTGGGTAGTGTGATGAGTAAGGATGGAGGTTTGGAGGGTGAAGTGCTTGAATGGGTACAGCAGGGAAGAAAGGTTGCTGGTTCTTTGAAAGCAGTGATAAGAAACAGGGAAGTGAGCATGGAAGTGAAAAAGTTACTACATGACAGTATTGTGATACCAACTCTAACGTATGCAAGTGAAGCTTGGACGTTGTTGGAAGGACACAAGTCAAGAGTGAGAGCAGAAAAAATGAGTTATTTAATAGGAGCCTGTGGAGTCACATGGAGAGACAGGCTGACGAATGAGGATATAAAGGAGCGTTGTGGTGTGGATGTGGATGTGATAGGAAGCGTTAGGAGAACACACTGAGATGGTTTGGCCATGTGAAGAGGATGGAGGGTGAGAGACTGACGAAGAGAATGTATGTGAGTGAGGTGGAGGGGGGAAGAGGGAGGGGGAGGCCGAGGATGAGATGGAGGGATGGGGTGGAGAGGTATATGAGAGAGGGGGGTGAGTTGGGAGCAGGGCAGTGAAATGGCGGGGGACAGAGCGACTTGGAGGCGATTTGTTTGTGGCCACCCCAAACGGGATAGAGGCGTCTGGCAATAGATAGAGATAGAGAGAAGATTAAATAACTAAAGCTAACACTGATTTGAACTAATACACATCTGGTCCACAGGTCATGCTGGAGTCTGCTGCCTTGACGCTGCTGCCTTGCCACACTGGTCATACCCTGCTGAAGTTTGGTCTGCCCTGCTGTGAGAAGCCTGACGGTGGTGTGGTGTCTTCCCCTACTCTGAGATGCCTGGTGGTGTGGTGGTGGTGGCGGCGGCGGCGGCGGCAGGGTGTCGTGTCTTCCCCAGCCGTGAGATTACTTGCTGCTGCTGCTGGTGATCTGCCCTGACCTGCCGAGAGAAGCCTGGTGGTGATGGTGTGATCTGCCTTGCAAGTCCAGGATGTTCTGTGGACAAATGCTACTTTTGAATATATATTTTATATTGCTGTCTCTGTTAATGTATTTTGTACTGAAGTATTAATAATGAAAACTTAAATTTTCTGTCTTGTTTCATTACCTTTTTAACTGTGGCTTTGACTTAATATAGGTGATAAGTATATTGCGCTCTGCAGTCTTGTGTGTTGTGGGGACGGTTTTTGTGATGAGCTAAGACATTCTGATCGCTTCACCAAATTACTACTCAGCCGTGTGATCAGTGGACATAAAAGATTATACAATACAATGATATACAGCTAAGCATAAAAAAGGTTATGGGAATTCTCCACCATGCAATCAATGGACCTAAATTAAAGCCTATATTATAAAGCTAAGCCTAAAGAGGGTTGTGGGAAATAGATAATGATGCAGGGTAGACACTGGTAATGTTCACTGAGCCGTGCCCGCAACACACAAGAACTGGGTGGCGTAATATATGGACCACCTTGTATAATGAGAGGCCGTAAGTGTGTGCTGACTCACAAACTTGCCATCAATGCCCCGTCATAACTATTACTGTGTCTTGTAGGAAGCACAAAGAAAACAGGCCACAGAATACCTCCTTGTCTCTCGTTCCTCCTACACAAACATACACGCCTTTCACTTTAACTTGGCACAGAGTTTCATTTAAAGCATATGAGAATCTCACGCAGATCAGTAGCAAAAACAGCCAATACTACAGCCCAACATCCTTTCCACGGCACTCATTCGTGACTACCATCATATTCTAGTGATAACTATCGCTACTACTCGGCAAACCGTATGGAAACTATAAGCTATCTGTCTATCCATCTATCTATAGCCAGACGACTTAATCCCGTAAGAGGTGGCCACAAACAAGTGGCCTCTATGTCACCCTGTCCCCCGTCATTATGCATCACTCCCCCTAACTCACACCCTCTCTCATATACATCCCAACTCCATCCTTCACTTATAAGTAATACATTAAAACAACCGTGAATTACTGCCGCACAAGCTGAGCCCTAATCATATCCAACACAAACACGAAGGAGCTTTAAAGAACAGAAAACAATACCTTGATAGCAGAAGACACTAAGACCACAAGTACTGACAGCCTACACCAAGAAACATAACTAATCTCAGTCAGAGACCAAGTGAATATGAGAGGCACACAGTTCATCACTTCAGCTCAAGATCCGTCCCACCTTTGTAACCTTATGTTGCATCATCCTCTCCACAAACAAAATCGAACAACCGCCCAACACTACACAGAGTATCTTTGCAACATATCCCCTCCTCTACCCGACTCTACACTTCCCAGACACATTCACAAACTCACAAACACCCCAGCCAGCAAAAACTTTCTGCCAAACACATACATAAACACACAGACACCCCAGCCAGCCAAAACTTTCTATACCAAACACATACATAAACACACAGACACTCCAGCCAGCCAAAACTTTCTATACCAAACACATACATAAACACACAGACACCCCGGCCAGCCAAAACTTTCTGCCAAACACATACATAAACACACAGACACCCCGGCCAGCCAAAACTTTCTACCAAACAGCATCCTTCATGTGCCACCACCAGCCATACACCCTTCAGACACTACCGAACCCAGAGACACGAGCACACCAACCTTCCCTGCTACAATACTAACACAATATATAACACACATACAATCCCCTGTGTTCATACCGCCAAAGTGGCACCCCCACACCACAGCACACCCACTCACTTCCTGCACCACACCACCACAACACAGACAATCCTTCAATATAACACAGGGTTCACATCCAGAGGAGCCTAAGATGTAACAAGAACAACAACAACAACTCAGGCCAAGTTAAAGTGAAACGAGTTTAGTTACGAAAGGAAAATTATTTCAAGTTATTTTGTAAGCGCTTCGGGTACACAAAGTTACAAGGCCACAGGGAACGAACTGCATACCGAGGGTGTAATACTACGGCGGCTTAGGGGGCTTTATACCACCTTTACTCGTACTTCAGTGATTTATTGTTCAACCGAGCGAGCGTAGAGAGCAAGCAAGCGAGAACACTATATGACATGGTATAATAGGGTGGCAGAGAACAGCGCCAAGACTGTGTTGTCTAGGAAACTATTAAAGTCACAACGGATCTATGGACATCATTAGAAACCTAGTAAAAAAAATAATAGGAGTTACTTGAGGGACTTTTCTCAAAATTTGCCGCGCCAGTTCTGATCAAAGGAAAATAAACGTACCAAACTGAGCACCAGAACCGAGTTATTTTAGTTTTTAAAACTACTGCTGATCTGTTCAGACAGCTGGAAAGCTTATGAAGAAGCAATTGATACTAAAGTTAAATAGACTCATGGTCAGTGTAGCGCGGTTTCGCCACTCCGCCCCCCCGTAGGCCGTATGGCGTGAGTGGAAATACGTATATAAATGAAGCCAAGGCATAAATATATATTGTGTGAAAGATACTGTGGATGGCTTGGTGAAATTATGGAGCCAGCAAGCGTTACGTACGGCATGAAACAGAGTGTTGTGAAGGGGCAAACCTGAAGTCGGGAGGGGAGAATTACCGGTGTTTTAGGGCTGGAATTATTGTGATTCTGATAGTGTAAATGCGTATGGAATTGTATGAAATATACGTCAAACAAGCTGCGAGTTTCCGTGAACGAGTGTGGTGTGTGCTAAAAATAGCGTTGCCTCATACTCTCAGGGAGAAGCTGACTCACACACACACTACATAACTCCTCATCTTCAAATCCCTGGTCTAACTGGACAACACCCCTGGAGGAAGTGAGTTCTGCAAATTTTGTTGATATATATATAATAATCTATTACCATTACCTCTCCAACTTTCAGACAAATAAACATTTTCTCTTACAGATTACACATATGAAAGAAAGTAAATCTCCACAGCGGTAACTATAGAAGAGTTATGTTTATGTGTAGTAGGTTATAACAATAGGAAAACATCCATGGAAGATGTAACAGTCTGTACAGATAGGGGGAAAAAAAGTAGGTAGCATAGTCTTCAGGCAGGTGTGCAAGGAAAAAACTGTGTGTAAAAGTTGGTAGCGATCGGAAGAGTAACCTCACTTTGTCGGCCAATTACCCGAAAACTATTAGACTTATCGATTTCCTGTTACAACCATCATCAATACCACTAAATTCTACGTATAATCAATACCAGAATATAAGCCTTTGGTAGC
Organism: Coenobita brevimanus; assembly: GCF_032717465.1. Classification (NCBI taxonomy): domain Eukaryota; kingdom Metazoa; phylum Arthropoda; class Malacostraca; order Decapoda; family Coenobitidae; genus Coenobita; species Coenobita brevimanus. The sequence goes on from NW_027643487.1 coordinate 32,755, forward strand.
GTTTTGGGGGGTAAAAGGCGAGAGAATGTTTTTGTTCTTAGCGGTTGTTGTGTGACAAGCGCTCGGAGTAATAACATCATTTTGTCGGCCAGTTACTCGAAAACTATTAGACTTATCGATTTTCTGTTACAACCATCATCAATACCACTAAATTCTACGTGTAATCAATACCAGAATATAAGCCTTTGGTAGCGTTTTGGGGGGTAAAAGGCGAGGGAAATGTTTTTCCTCGCATTTGTTATCAGTGACATTCGCTCGGAGTAATAACCTCACTTTGTCGGCCAATTACTCGAAAACTATTAGACTTATCGATTTTCTGTAACAACCATGATCTATACCATTAAATTCTACGTATGATCAATACCAAAATGTAAGCATTATGTTACGTTTTGTGCGAGAAAAGGCGGTGGAAATGAGTGTCTCTTCGCGGCTGTTACCATTGATTAACGCTCGTAGTAATACTCTCACTTTGTCGGCCAATTACTCGAAAACTATTGGACGTATCGATTTCACGTTTGAACCATGATAAAGAGCAGTAAATTCTACGTATGTGCAATACATAACTATGTAATATTTATGATAAGAATTCGTTGTTACGTAGGCGGGAACATTGCATACGCCGTGCGCGCATCACGAAAGTCAATCACGGACGGAGTGCCTAGTACTTTCTTTCGATTTACTCGAGAACTATGAGGCGTATGGGGTTCTTCTTTGAGATGGGGAAAGCTGGTGAATTTGGGCATATTACTATGTAATAAAAACATAAGGTGTCTGAGAAAATTTAGCTATCAGAGGTCAGTGAATTTTTTCCGAAAATGGCTTTCAGTTTTTGGCCATTTTCTCGAAAAGTATACATCGTATCTCAACCGGATTTGTTTCGTTAGAAAGCTGATGAAATTCTCTATAAAAACTTATTAGATCATTTTCCTGTATGATGGAAAACATTCAAACGGCGATGTTGGGAATTGAAAACAGTTTACTCGACCATGCTTCCAGGGCTAATAACTTTTTTTGCTGGTGTTTTCCTGTGTTTTGGTCCTGTTTATCAGATAGAACAAACATCGATGCCTACCTTGAGAAAGGTTTCATGGGAATACATGGATTTTTGGGTGGCGAAAATAAGGCAAGAATGTGTTTCATTCGCTCAAATTTGCCGCGCGCGCGCTCCCCGGCCGGGCGGCTTCGTCATATAAAATCGTGAGCCAGAAGACTTGCTGAAACTTATCGTGTGCGAGAGGGTTAACATTAAGCGAGATGGATGGATGGATAGACGGATGGGTGGATGGATGTGGAATCGTGGATGCTTGGACCGATGGTAGAGTTCCTGCTGTTTCGTCCTTCCACCTGCCGACAAAAATCATCATCAATATCATCATCATCATTATAATCGTCATCATCGTAGTTGTCGTCCTCATTACCACCATCATCATCATCATCATCATTATTTACACCGGCATTCTCATTATCATTACCATTCTCCTCCTCCTCATCATCATCATCATCATCATCATCATATTATCATCATCACCTACCTTTCTATCTATATCTGTTTATCTATAGCCAGACGCCTTAATCCCGTAAGGGGTGACCACAAGCAAATCGCCTTCATGATGTACTGTCCTCTACCATTTAGCTCAAGTATCCCAGTCATATGTTTCTTCTCTTTCTCTCCATCTCATCGTCGGTCTCCCCATCCCCCTCTATCCTTCCAGCTAACTCATGTGCACTCTTCTAGTCATTTTCTTATTCGCCATCCCTTTCCTTGCGATAAATAAAGAGACAGTGAACAATGATTTTTGAAACCCATTGAGTGACCTTAGGAATCCAGTATGTTTTTTCAGAATATAGTGTAAATGTTTAGTATTTGTATGGCCAAGAAGAGCAATATCCCTGACCTCATTTGCACTCTTATGATATAAATAGTTCGAGTGTGAGGGAAATGCTGTACACACGCACGCACGCACGCAAATACACACAAGCATGCGCGGACACACACACACACACACACACACACACACACACACACACACACACACCGCTCGCTGGTGCAGTGGTAACGTTCCCGCTTGCCAACTGGTGGACGGGAGTTCGCGCCTCGCTCAGGTTGCGAAAAGTTTCACTGACGAAGTGGGTGGTTACTGTCCCCCTTGAGCAAGGGGACGGGTGTGTGCGTGTGTGAAGGTCACAGCCTTGCCCTTAGATCGGACTATATGAGCTCTCAGCTCCCTTCCGGGAGGGTAAAAGCTGACGATCACGACCATCAAGTGATCCTGACCGACCCGGTGAATTACACACACACACACACACACACACACACACACACATTCTCTCTCTCTCTCTCTCTCTCTCTCTCTCTCTCTCTCCTACACACAGTCACCAACTACATTTGAAGAGAAACGAAAAACAAGAGGTGACTCAGCCATAGACATGAAGATCGTCGCCGTCACCATCATCATCGTCATCACCATCATCATCGTTGTCGTAGTCGTCATCATCATCATCATCATCGTCATCATCATCATCATCGCCAGGAGCAACAGCGTCAAGCACAGCAATCATCACAACCCTGTTAAAGAGTTACTACATAAGTTCCATCACCGTCATCATCATCATCATCATTATTATCCCAACTGCTTCATCATCATTACAATCACCATAATCTCGGTCCAGTTAGTTGGTTCAGGAGTTTGAACATCACTATCATCAGCAGCATCACTATCATCATTATCAATATCATCTCCGATAACCCTATTATCATCATCATCAGCCTGTGACACACCGCTGCAGGATAAGGACCCCTGTTCAATCTAACTTGGCGTAAAATTGCAATCTATTTCTTAAATTTTGTGTTGTGACAAGGGGTTAACACTAGATTGATGCTAGTCACGAAGAAGGGACGAGGAAATGATGCAGAGCTGTATATTTGTCCAAATTTACCACTGCACTACGGGAAATCAGCTGCAAAAAAACGACGATCTCGGCCTAGGTAAATGAACAACACCATAATATACTTTGTGTGTGTGTGTGTGTGTGTGTGTGTGTGTGTGTGTGTGTGTGTGTCTGTGTGTGTGCGTGCGTGAGTTCGTGCATGTGTGTGTGCGTGTGTGCGCGCGCGTGTGCGAGTGTGTGTGTGTGTGTGTGTGTGTGTGTGTGTGTGTGTGTGTGTGTGTGTGTGTGTGTGTGTGTGTGTGTGTGTGTGTGTGTGTGCGCATGCGCTTCAGGACAAAATAATTTACATACAATAATTTTTTCCATCACATTGTCCCTCTCATATCTGAATCGCACTTATCAGTATACATTCAGGTCCCAAACTGTACTGTTGGGTGGACATGGACAAGGAGGCAGGCAAACCTAGTCCACCAGTCTGATCGGCACGAGAATCTACAGGATGACACTCACACCGCTATTTCACTGGTCTGAGACACCAAGATTGAGGCGGTACAAGGCCTCCATCTCCCTCACACCAACAGCCCCCTTGTCTCATCAGAATTAAGTCTAGTAGCCTCATAGGTAATATTTCTTTGGGCCATGATACTTCCTGGCTGTCAGTGCGATATCCTTGTGTCCTAATGTAGTCACCTTAATGGCTAAGAACAGCAAATATCCAACACTTACCTCAGAGGAATGATGCTACAGCAACACACACACACCCTCGTCCTTCCACTGTCATACGGCCACTAGCAAAAGTAGCCAAGTAGCGACGCCTACCAACACGAGAAACTTGTCCAGCTACTTTTACAACCACTAGATGGTACCCGGGCCCTCTCATGGTAGGGGCAACTCTAGTATTTTATTCCAGGTACTGTTTGGCGATAGCATTCAGCTGAGTGAGTCATACTACTATAAGAGTGTTAATGCTGTCTCTATTAACTCTCATGATCATACAGGTCTACCAGCCCTATCCAAAAATAAATTGTGTGTGTGTGTGTGTGTGTGTGTGTGTGTGTGTGTGTGTGTGTGTGTGTGTGTGTGTGTGTGTGTCTATGTGTTTTGTGTGTGTGGTGTGAGGTGCCTGTGTGTTACCATGGCAACCTCCCGATACCATCACAGTTACATACACACATTTCCTCACCAGCAAGTTCCACTAGAGAGTACTGTGTGTGTGTGTGTGTGTGTGTGTGTGTGTGTGTGTGTGTGTGTGTGTGTGTGTGTGTGTGTATGTGAGTGGGAGGGTGAACGTGTTGTGTGTGGAGGGTGGGGGTGAATGGTTTGATGTGGTTGCTGTGTGTGTGTGTGTGGTGTTGTCTATGTGTACCAGGTGACCCTGTGTGTGTGTCCGGCAGGGACACTGCGTGTGGATGCATTGTAGAGCTCATAGTGAACCTGTTTGAATGAAGGTTTGGGTATGCATATCAGTAAATGTGCATATATATGCGTATGTGTGTGTGTGTGTGTGTGTGTGTGTGTGTGTGTGTGTGTGTGTGTGTGTGTGTCCATATGAGTATTCATAAATGTGTGTGCATCAGTGTGTGTACTCATCAGTGTGTGCATCAGTGTGTGTATGCATCAGCGTCTGTGTGTATCAGTGTGTGCATACATTGCCGTGTGCGTGTATCAGTGTCTTAATGCATCAATGCGTGCGTGCATCCATGTGTGTGCATCGGTGTATTTGTGCCAGCGTGTGTGCGTGCATCACTGTGTACGTGCAACAATGGCTGCATGAATCAGTATGTGTGTATTGAAACATATGTGGGTGCATCAATATATATGTACTACCATGTGCTTGCTTGCTTCCACGAGCATAAACTTTGTAAATATAGGTAAATTAAGTGCGCCTTCGTGCATTCCCTGTATGTATGTATGTATACATGTATATATGTGTGTGTGCAGGTGCGTACATGTGTGCACTTGGGTGTGCGTCTGAGTATATGTGTGTGTTTTGTGTTTGTGTGTGTTTTTTGAGCAGATGCATGTGTACGTGAATGCACTTACAGCAGATTTATGAGTACAGAACTTAGCTTATTATTGCCAGCACGTTCTCACCCTAAAATACAAGCCTCAGTAGTCACTTCATATTCAGGTTCTGATCTGTACTGCTGCGTGGACAGAGACAAGGGGGAAACAAACCATGTCCACCAGTTTGATCGGCACGAGAATCCACAGGACGATACTCACTTATTTCACTGGTGCTGAGACACCAGGACTGAGATGCTGCATGGCTCCCTTCCCTCACACACTGCCCCCTTGTCTCATCAAACTGACGTGTATTACCTTTATTTTTTACTTGTCTTTAGCCTATGATACATCCTGGCTGTCAGCAAGACATCCTTGTGTCCTAATGTAATTACCTTAATGACTAAAAACAGCAAAATCCAACGCTTACCTCAGGAGATTGAGTCAACGCCCCCTTACCTTCCCATCTCCTTTACTCACTGATACCTTCTTCGTCTCACCGACAAATACACTTGTTACCCATATTTTTTACATGTCCTTAGCTTACAACACTCCCTGGCTGCCACTAATATATCTTTGTGTCCCAGTTTAACCCTCTGAATGGCTAATAACAGCAAATTCCAACACGTACCCACAAGAACGCGCCGATGTTCCCTCTCCCTCTCGTCGTCCGGCGGCCACTGACTGACAGAGGCAAGCAGCGAGTCCTACCAAGCTTAGAATCTTTGCTTAGCTACTCTTATAGCCAAAAGATGGTATGGTGACCCTCTCATGACAGGGATTACTCTAGTGTTCCATCCCAGCTAATCCTAGACGCTTTGATCCACCTGAGAGTAAAGCATAGGAAACAGAGTGTGTTCTTGCTTCCATAAATTACCATGTTATTATTGGAATATTCTCCCATCCTTATATTGCTGAGGCCAGACGGTTTTATTGAGCTGAGAGTGGGTTGTAGGAGTCTTGTGTGTAAAAGAGAGCAGGTGTAAGGACGATAGCAATCAGAATCAGCAATAAAGTACTATATCATTACTAAAAATTTATATGCATTAGATATATGTTACGTATAGCACAAACTGAAGGTTCAGATAAAAACAGGGATATGCTTCTGTGCTTTCTCTCTGTCTCGTTTTATCTTTATCTTTCCACACCCTCTCTTCGTGTCTTCCTTTTCGCTGCCTCAGGTGGGTAAGGCCTGTCTCCAGCTTATAATGCTCGCACACTTCATGCTCCAATTATTGCATTCACTTTAATAATAATAATGATAATAATAATAATAATAGTGATAAACACATCTTTCAACTTGTATTTTTTGGATTCCCTATCGGACGATAATAATAAATATAAGAAAACTCATGTTTCAGGGGAAAGTAAAGGAACTGAAGCATTAAATTTAGTTAACGTTCCTCCCCTCTTTCGTCCTCGTCAGTATAATATTTCTCGGTAAGAGAAATAGAGCAGCGAATAAAAGCAAAAAGAACAGGGAATGAGATAAAGAGCAGAGACTGAAACAAAGCACATTAAGGCAGAATGGGGCCAGAAAAAGTGAAAAAAACGAATAGCGAAAAAAGAACACAGGGTAACAGTAATATAGGCTTCGATACGTAGTTCGGAGGCTGATGAAGACTATGAGAAGTGCTACAGTATAAGCAGACGAGACTACGTGGTTCAGAGGCTGATGAAGGCTATGAGAAGACCATGAATGATTTGAGAGAGTTGTCATTGTATAATCAGACAGGACGTGTACAACTCCCAATATGGTGTGTGTAATCAGCAGAAAAAAGCCTTGCACGAGGGAGGTCGGAAGCTACAAACGTGCTATTGACACATCACCAACAGGAGGAGTGTAATAGATTATAAACACCCGAGCACGAGTGGGAGGTAGGAGGATTTAAAAACATACCACTGATAGATTACCAATAGCACAAGTGTAATAGACACCCATGTAACAGACACGAGTAAACACCCATGCCTGAGAGGTGGGGAGCTGTAAACATATACCAGTAATGTTACCAACAGGAAGAGTTTAATAGACAGTAAACATCCTTACTTGAGAGGAGGTGGAAAGCTTCAGAAGCATTCCATTGACATATTAACCTCCACATTAAGCAAAGCACTGAGATATCTATTAACGCTTGCCATAAAAGACTGAACCTGAGTCTGTTATCTCGCAGCCACATACGAAAAGACATAAAACAAGGCATATCCAACGACTTTCAGTACAGCAACGTCTCTTCAACCTCATTCTTACTTCCGACGACTTTATTCAACTTGGGCAACGTATCTGCTAATGAAACTTGGGCAGGATATCTGGTACGCAAGGCTGTATCTACTGCCATCTTTCTAGTTCTAGTATTTTCCACGAAGCTCTTATACAATCGTCCAGAGAGAGCTAAATAAACTAAAAACATATGCTACACTGAGGAAGAGGCAATCGTAACTATAAAGGGCGCTATTCTTAAGCAGTCCACCCTCAGTCACACGAGAAGTGAAACATACAAACACAATGTTTCAGTCACACAAGGCACACACAAAATATATAAAATAGACGAAACACGAAGCGAGCACACACACACACAAATACACACACACAAATACACACACACACACACACACACACACACACACACACACACACACACAACCACGCCCACCTCCTGTGATGTTTGACTTTGGAAGGACCGACCAACAAAAGACCGTAATGCATAAACCAATTTATATAGGCCTAGTCTCAACGAACCTATCTATATTTGCTCTAACTGAACCCTGCCTAACCTCGAATAACCTAATTCAACTTAAATCAACCCACCCTAATCTAGCTTAACCTCACCTAACCCAGTCTAATTGTATTTAACCTCACCTGGTCACGTAACCTACCCATACATAACATAACCTATTTTGAAGCAGCCTAACCGCATCTAACCCTACCTAATCCTACCCAGTCTCACTTAACCATACCATACCCGACCTAACCCAACCCAGTCAAGCCTAAAATGACCTAATCCAACCGAACCTAACCCAGCCTAACCCAACCAAATAAAACCCAACCCAAAACCTATCAAAACCGACGTATTCTAAAGCAATCTAACCTAATCTGTCTATATCTAGTCGAACTGAACCCAACCCAACCAAAAATTACCTAATCAGACCAAACCCTGCCCAAAGTGACCTAACCTAACTTTCGATCGGCTATAAATTCGCTAACAAATTTTGCTGCTGCCTGAAAGTCTACGGATGTCACATTCCAAGTTTCGCCTATTCTGTGTTCACGTATAAGTGTGTGTGTGTGTGTGGGTGGGCGTGGGTGTATGCGTTCAGGGATAACTAGATGTATTTAAAGATATGGCTATGTGTATAGAAATAGAACTTTGTGTGTCGGGTTATGAATATGTATGTGTTGATGAATCGACGTTTGTGAAGATGTTATCGTGTCTGAATGAGTGAATGTGGGGCTACGTGTGTTGAGGTGGAACAACTTTTGTTAATGTGACGTTGGGGTTACGTATGTGGAGGTACAGCTGCGTGTTGAGGTTACATATGTAGAGGAGTGGGTGTTTGTGTGGAGGGATGGCGTGTGTCCTTGGAGGCGAGGCTATGCAGACCTGTGGCTGTATGTCTGGAGGTGTGGTAGGATGCTGGTGTGGTTCTATGTTACGTTGTCTTTGTTTTTATGTCTGTGTTCTCGAACGTGTTCATGTGTGTGTGTGTGTGTGTGTGTGTGTGTGTGTGTGTGTGTGAGGCTGACCATGACGGCTAACACACCAACAAGTAAACACATTAAGAGTTTAATTAATAATTCTGTTGATGATGTTAAAGTCGGCATTGAATCTTTAAAGCAATCAATTTCTAACTCTACATCTTCTAGAAGCCTAATTTATAATGTGTTGAACCCTACCTTAACAGTTCACGAGATCTATAAATGTCGTGGTAAAACTAGTGAGGTACACAGAATGGCATTTAGTCGGCTGCGGGTAATCAGTCACAATCTGGCTATTGAGACGGGCCGTTGGAATCGGCGTGGACGGGGACGTCTCCCGGTAGCAGAGCGGTTCTGTCCATGTGGTGCTGTGCAAACAGAGTTGCATGTACTGGAGGTGTGTCCACTGACTCAGCACATACGTACAGACGTCGGAATAAGTTGGTTTCCTTTTCCGTGTTTGTAACACTGCTCGATTGAGAGGTATCCCCTCCCCCTCCCTTCCTCATGGTCCCACACTCCCACCAAACCCCCTTACTTTTCTCTCCGCCCCATGACTCCACCCGGTACCCTCCATACTCTTGCTCACAGCCAGCTAGGGGTTTGTGTACTTCAAGCACCTCTCTAATTACGTGTAGTCCGAACAACTAATAAAGGAATAGTACAGTACATATCATAATGCAAGTTAGAAGATTTACTACACACACACACACACACACACACACACACACACACACACACACACACACACACACACACACACACAAATAAATCTGCTGTGATTAAATATTGCGGTAGTAGACACCTCTTTTACACACACACACACACACACACACACACACACAAACGCACAGAGAGAGAGAGAGAGAGAGAGACAGACAGACAGACAGACAGACAGACAGAGAATTAGTCTTGTGATTAAATGTTACGGTAGTAGACACCTCTTTGACATACATACACACACACACACACACACACACACACACACACACACACACACACACACACACACAATAAATCTGCTGTGATTAAATGTTGCGATAGTAGAAACCTCTTTTACACACACACACACACACACACACACACACACACACACACAGATAGAGAGAGAGAGAGAGAGAGAGAGAGAGAGAGAGAGAGAAAGAGGAGTTACAAGGAAAAGTTAGGATCTAAATAACTATGCAGCCCATACCGTGGAGATACTTCTTGTTTGCCTGGAAATGCATATCCAATTCACATTTATTCTAGTGTAAGATCCTGCCGATGAATCCCTTAAACTTCTCTACTGTAATGTTAACAACGTCCATGTTGAGTCAGTTCCACATGTGGAGCTGATCTTGCACGTGAAAAAGTTTTCACGTAATTCTGCTGGTAATTTTTTTCATTTACAGCTCCCAACCATGGTTGTGTGCCGAGTCCGTGTTAAGAGTAAGCAACTTTCTATGTAATGATTGTGAAACCCAGGGGCGTACCTAGAGATTTAGGGGCCCGGGGGGTTAGGTTCATTGTGGGGCCCCCCTCCAGGAGGGGGGCCCCGCAAAGAACCTAGCCCCCCTTATTCTCAAAATTTATCTAATATCTCAGCCGGGATTGTCGGGATGATAAACATACATATTTTTAAATATTAATAAAAATCTTATAAATTTTTAAGTTTTTTTGGGGCCCCCCTCAATTGGGGGCCCGGGGGGCAGTTTCAAACAGCCCCCCTCGCCCCCCCTCAGGTACGCCACTGGTGAAACCCATTCAAATTTTAAACACTGTAATGAGCTGACCCCGTTGTCTACGAGTTTCTACTAAAAAAGTCCCACAGCCCTCAGGCGAAACTGATACCTTAGTCTCCTGAACTCTTTTTAAGTCCATGTATGTCGACCAAAATTCCACAGTAACTGAGGAAGTGGCCGTATTAAGGAGATATAGACTGTGAGAACAATCTCTTTATTCCTAGAGAGAGAGAGAGAGAGAGAGAGAGAGAGAGACTTGGAATGACAAGAACAATCAGGAGAAATAATGATAAAAAAAAAGTGGGTGAGAGGAGAAACAAGCTGAGAAGAGGAAAACACGCAGGTGAAAAAATGGAACAATGTTATAGAAGTGACGCAGGGACGGAAGCGCGCGCGCACACACACACACACACACACACACACACACACACACACACACACACACACACACACACACACACACACACACTTTCTTCTGCCCCTCCCCCTCCCTCTCTCTCTCTGGATCCTTTGTCTCATCCCCAGTTTCCTTTTCCCTCCTTCCCCTCTTTATAGCAATCTGCTCAGTCCCTACCTTCCTCCCTCTCTTTCCTTTCCTTCGTCTCTCTTCCCCTCTGTCACTCCCTCCTTACCTCACTCTTCTTTCTTCCTCCCTGTGTCATAACTTTGTCTTACTTTTTACATCCGTTACATGTGTTATCTTTTTTCATCATTACTCTCTCCTTATTTCTTTACTTGTACTAAATCCATTTCCTTCACTGCTTTCTTTCCCCAGTAATAACTGCGTGCTCATTTTTCTCTTTTCTTTCTCCGTCTCTCCCTGTCACCCGAAATCTCTTCTTCCACTCCGCTCTTGCCACTGTCTTTCCCTCCCTTCCTTCCTCCCTGGCCCTTCCCTTGTCTTCCCTTCTTAACATCCCCTTCCTTTTTCTTGCCGTAAAAATTAACCTATTTTCTTCCCACCCTTAATCTCTACTTTCCGCAAATTTTTCTAATTTCTCTGTTTCTCTCCCTCCCTTTTTACATGAATGTCATTCGTTTTACTCAGCCTCAATGCTTTCGTCTTATCCTGCTTAGTTCTTTCCCTGCGTCCTTGCCAGAATAACACTTTTTTCCTACTCTCTGTTTCACTGCCTTCTTTTCTAATTTTCCTCATTATCGTTCTCAGTATTCCGTTCCGTAGCTTTCTTTCCCACTTTCTTTTTTATTATCCCTGTTTCTGTGGTTGCTCCATGCCCATTTCCTCTCAGCTGTCTCCCCTTTTGTCTCTACTTCCCTGTCTCCCGGCCTTTCGATTCACATCTCCCTTTTCTCTTTCCCTTTCACACTGCCTGTATCTCATTCCACCTCTCACTGTCACTTCTCACTCTCTGTCTCTTTTCTTAACTCTCGTTGTTCTTTCCTTGCCTCTCCCCTTTTTATTTTCTTCGTAACTGCCCTTTCACATTCCAAATTTTTCCATTCGCTCCCCCTCTGCGCCTGTCGCTCCCTGTCTTTTAACTCTCTCTCTCTCTCTCTCTCTCTCTCTCTCTCTCTCTCTCTCTCTGTATGTGTGTGTGTGTGTGTGTGTGTGTGTGTGTGTGTGTGTGTGTGTGTGTGTGTGTGTGTGTGTGTGTGTGTAGTAAATCTTCTAACTTGGTTTATATGTACTGTACTATCCTTTTATTTGTTGTTCGGACTACACGTAATTAGAGAGGTGCATGAAGTACAGAAACCCCAAGCTGGCTGCTAGCGAGAGTACGGGGTCGGAGAGAAAAGTGGGGGGGTTTGGTGGGAGTGTGGGACTATGAGGAAGGGAGGGGGAGGGGATAGTTCTCCATCGAGCAGTGTTACAAACACTTTAGTCCATGGAAAAGGAAACGAACTTATTCCGACGTCTGTACAAGATATAACTTTACTTCTTGGAGTCAAATCATTGGTGACGATGCTCAGTTTCCT